>NC_036876.1:18394084-18692038 GCF_002910315.2 Salvelinus sp. IW2-2015
TTCACTTTTGTACGGACTAGACCACACTACACGAATCACCCTCCTATGGTACTCCCCTTGCTCACTCTCTTCCATGGTGCATGGATAAAGGAATGGGTTCCTCATGTAGTGGGGTCCTTCTTTGAGCTGCAGTGGACATGGGCATGGAGTGTACAGTTTTGAAGTAGTATGGTGAACGTCTGTGTTTTACTCCTTGAGTAACTAATTGTAATTGTGTGAGTATGGTTGTTTGACTACATTTTAACAAGTCATTAGCTGGACGGTTTTAGTGTGCTGTGTTATTTTTTGTTAATGTGCACGCTGGGCACAGTGGTGTGATCTCTGTTCCCCACCCACCCAGGACACCCTGTGTCCACCCAGCTGATCCTGAGTGGTGATGGTCTGTCTCGGGTCGCCCAGACTGTCAAGCCCTGCTGGACCTCCCTGTGTCAGGGCCCGACACTCCTCTCGACAGGATGCGCTGCCCCAACGTGCTGCCACAAACTGCCTGCTTAGAGCTTAACCAGCACTCCATAGTTTTTGTCATTCAAAACAAAATAGAAACGTTGTGTGTACTGTAAATGGGAGTCCGTCTAGTGTGATATTTTTTCTTTCAGTCTGCTTTAAGACGTACCATTTCTTACAAACCCATACAGTGTAAAGGTACAATCTACCCATAAGACTGAACTATTGTCAATATCGGTGTTGTGATTATGTATTAAAGCAAGAAGCAGTAAAATAAAATCTCATTAAACTTTAATTGTTATTTTAGGTTTGAAGTTTTGTTTTTCAAGATATTTTTGCAGAGGGCCCAATATACACAAACCTAAGGCGGTATAGTTGTTTCTTGCTATGACCATATTACCTAATGTTCCCCTTTATTAATCATCTGTCGCTTTTATCATACAACCATTACCAGTGGAAACATTGACAATCGGCAGTATCACACTCCCGATGCCGGAACTGGTCTGAAGGCTTATCACATCCCCTGTATGATAAGACACGCAAACTCTCCATGAACACAGCTTGCACAACACACTCCATATACACAAAGACAGTGGAAATGAGGAAGCGATAAGGCCCTTTCCATTCCGCTGATGTCCCTGGCGGAAGCCCCCACGAGGGCCGGGCTTGTTCCTTGTAAGCGTCACTGGGAGCGGAGTGTCTGCCTCACATTTATCGGCTGTAATTAAGCCGTGAATAACACCCACGCCTGCATGTCCTGGAAACAGGGTTCTGTGTGTCCAACTCATGCTTGCGTGTTACGTGGCGGTTAGAGACCTGAGGACGAGTTATATCTGATATTTATACAGGTTTGATACCATATCATTAGATTCATTATAGATTACTGGGGGCTCTGGAATTTGTGATGCATAGGTTAAAATGATCTTGCAAGGTTGTGCTATGGTTATCGTTTTGGAAAGGTTGTTAGATTAGGTGAGCCGCATGCGTTGGGGCATGATCGGGGCTAGATGCTAGGCTGCAAAGATATGAAAAGTGGTTCCTAAATTCCATGATGTGGCATGCAAGAACAGAAATCATATGAACAGGGAAGATATTTTAAACTATTTTTTATTGTTCAATAATAAACTCTTTGATGAACCTATGTATACAAATCTCAGAGCCCCCAGAGATCTATAATGAATCTAATGATATTGGTATAAAATTATGTATTAACGACAAAGTGGATTATTAGCTTTTCAAAACGGGAACAAACTTCAACGGTTCAATTAAATGCTTGAGTGCGGTATGCAAAATTGCAGCAAAGATTGCCAAACTAAATGCGTGTAGACATGTAATGTAGGTATCAATGGCTCGCTGTGAGATATGTTCACTAGGGCTTGTCCACTGCACACGCTGAAGACTTCGTGATAACATTGAGTGGGAAGTCAAACCCCGAACTTGTTTAGACGACACTGGACAAGCCCATACCCAACCTGGAGTTAAAGTTGCTCTCTCCTTTACCTTTACTTGTATATTTACAAGTTCTGAGGCAGTATTTGATTAACTCATTGGCCAGTTTATTTGGTACACCCATCTAGTACCGGGTCGGACCACCTTTATCTCCAAAACAGTCTGAATTCTTTGGGGAATGGGTTCTAGAAGATGTGGCATTCAAATGTTTCTCAATTGGTTTTAAAGGACCTAATGTGTGCGAGGAAAACATTCCCCACACCATTACACCACTGCCACCAGCCTGTACCATTGACACCAGACAGGATGTTTACAGGCCTCCTGGGCAATATACAGTGTTCCTCACTGAGTTCCTTGAAATCCTATCGAACATTATAGACATGGCAGATAATATTCTGATTTTTGTTGACTTTAATATTCACATGGAAAAGTCCACAGACCCACTCCAAAAGGCTTTCGGAGCCATCCTCGACTGTGGGTGTTGTCCAACATTTCTCCGGACATACACATTGCCACAGTCATACCCTGGATCTAATTATTTCCCGTGTGATAAATATTGTGGATCTGAATGCCTGGACTATCGGACCACCATTGTATTATGTTTGCAATTGCAACAAATAATCTGCTCAGACCCCAAACAAGGATCCAAAAGCCGTGCTATAAATTCTCTGACAACCCAAAGATTCCTAGATGCCCTTCCAGACTCCCTCCTCCTACCCAAGGATGTCAGAGTACAAAAATTGGTTAACCACCTAACTGAGGATCTAAATTTGTCTTGCGTAATACCCTAGATGCAGTCGCACCCCTAAAATAAAAAACATTTGTCACAAGAAATTAGCTCCCTGGTGTACAGAAAATACCCGAACCCTGAAGCAAGCTTCCAGAAAATTGGAACGGAAATGGAGCCCCACCGTCTTTCGACTAGCTTGGAAAGACAGTACCGTGCAATATCGAAGAGTCCTCACTGCTGCTCGATCATCCTATTTTTCCAACCTAATTGTGGATTCTTTTTGATACTGTCAAAAAGCTAACTAAAAAGCAGCATTCGCCAAGAGAGGATGGCTTTCACTTCAGCATTGATGAATAACTTCGATGAAAAGATCATGATCGTTAGAAAGCAAATTACAGACTCCTCTATGAATCTGCGTATATACCAAAACTCAGTTGTCCTGAGTATGCACAGAACTGCCAGGACCTTGGATCAATGGAGACACTGCAGTTTTTTAATCCTGTATCACTTGACACATTCATGGAACTAATCATGGCCTCCAAACCTTCAAGCTGCATACTGGACCCTATTCCAACTAAACTACTGAAAGAGCTACTTCCTGTGCTTGGCCCTCCTATGTTGAACATAATAAACGTCTCCCTATCCTCGGTATGTGTACCAAACTCACTAAAAGTGGCAGTGATAAAGCCTCACTTGAAAAAGACAAACCTTGTCCTGGAAAATGTAAAAAACTATCGGCCTATATCGAATCTCCCATTCCTCTCAAAAAAAATTTAACAGCTATTGCGCAGCAACTCACTGCCTTCCTGAAGACAAATAATGTATTCGAAACGCTTCAATCTGGTTTTAGACCCCATCATAGCACTGAGACTGCACTTGTGAAGGTTACCTMTAATGCCGTCAGACCAAGGCTCTGGATCTGTCCTCGTACTCCTAGACCTTAGTGRTTKTTTTGACACCATCGATCACCACATTCTTTTGGAGASATTGGAKATCCTAATTGGTCTGCATGGACAAGTTCTTGCCTGGTTTAGATCTTATCTGTAGGAAAGATATCAGTTTGTCTCTGTGGATGGTTTGTCCTCTGACGAATCAATTGTAAGTTTTGGCGTTCCCCAAAGGTTACGTTTTAGGACCACTATTGTTTTCACTATACATTCTACCTCGTCAACATTGTCAACTTGCAATGCTATGCAGACGACACACCGCTTTACATTTTGATGAAACATGGTGAAGCCCCAAAATTGTCTACTCTGGAAGCCTGTGTTTCAGACATAAGGAAGTGGATGGCAGCAAATGTTTTACTTTCAAACTCGGACAAAACAGAGATGCTAGTTCTAGGTCCCAAGAAACAAAGAGATCTGCTGTTGGATCTGGAAATTAATCTTGATGGTTGTAGTCGTCTCAAACAAAACTGTGAAGYACCTCAGCGTTACTCTGGACACTGATCTCTCTTTTGACGAACATATAAATAATATTTAAAGGACAGCTTTTTTCCATCTTCGTAACATTACAAAAATRAGAAACGTTTTGTCCAAAAATTATGCAGAAAAACTAATCCATACTTTTGTTACTTCTAGATTAAACTACTGCAATGCTCTACTCTCTAGCTACCCAGATAAAGCACTAAATAAACTTCAGTTAGTGCTAAACACAGCTGCTAGAATCTTGACTACAACCCCAGAAATGTATCATATGTTACTCCAGTGCTAGCCTCTCTACACTGGCTTCCTGTTAACGCTAGGGTTAATTTCAAGGTTTTACTGCTAGCCTACAAAGCATTACATTTGRTTGCTCCTACCTATCTCTCCGATTTGGTCCTGCCGTACATACCTACACGTACTCTATGGTCACAAGACACAGGCCTCCTTATTGTTCCTAGAATTTCTAAGCAAACAGCTGGAGGCTTTCTCCTATTAAGCTCCATTTTTATGGAATGGTCTGCCTATCCATGTGAGAGACGAAGACTCGGTCTCCACCTTTACAGTGGTTCCTCTTAAAAGTTATGAGCTTTTGCTACGACTGTTTGTGGTAGATGGTGGCATTCTGTCATTGCATCACACTATCACAAAGGGGAGTTAGAACGCTGATCTATCGGTAGTCTAAACTGTGGTAATTAATGGAGGTGTTTTTAGTCTGAGAGTCTCTCCTCGGGCATTAGATTCCTGTATCTGGCAACAACAACAACAAAAAACTGTCGGTGGTCCTGGAGTTAAGAGAGAACTTGGGTAAATACAATGGGGGAATTTCACTTGACATGTGGACTGACGATTTTCCCAAAAATAGGCACGTTGMGCTTCTGGTTTCTCTCCCTATAAAAACAGAAATAAATAATTCAAAATAACAAACTGGCTTTATTTACAAATTAGTAAGAATATCTCTGACCCAAATGTATTCCTTGGGCCGACTCCGGTTTGAGTTATCTGGCAGATTATTACACAGGCTGCTTTATATAATTAACATTTCATCATTTATTTATTTTTACATATTTTCTCATTGTTTCTGTGATCAGAAAATACAATTAGCATTAAATTCTTTAAGAGTCCTGTTTAAGCATTATTTTAGTATTTTGATACTTTGTGCAAGGAAATTGATCAGCATWAAAAAAAAACTTTGTTGATGGGGCCTCCCAAGTGGCGCACTGGTCTAAGACACTGGTCTAAGACACTGCACGTTGCTACAGATGTTGGTTTGATACCCGTGCCGGCTGCGACTCGGAGACCCATGAGACAACGCACAATTTGCCCAGCGTCATCCGGTTTAGGGGAGGGTTTGGCCGGCTTGGCGGTGGGCTTTTGGTATCTCTCCCTCTAAAAACAGGGAGAGAAAACAAGCGTAGCAGGCTGTGAATTCTGCAAACAACGTTTCTAGGATGGGCTATTAGCAGGACAATATACTTTTTCCTTTTATTCAGATTACAACCGCTCACTTTCAGTTATTTTAAAACAAAATCATCTCCAAAATATCGTTATTTCATAAACAAGGACTTGAAAATGAGATCGTGAACTCTGCAAACAACGTTTCCAGTCTGAGAATGGTAAATGACTAATACATTCATTCAATACATTGGAATACAAAATAAGCCATCCATCCAGCCATTCTGGGCTATTAGCAGGACAATAGACTCTTGCCAAGGAGGGTAGGGGGAGAATTTGATGCCAAACACATTTGATCAGGTTTAAATCAGGAGACTTACAAGGTATACTGTAGGCCTACCGTGGGTGTTGTAGGTCTTTTATTTATTTTGGTGATACCTGTTCCAGGGCTTCTTCGTGTGGCTTCTTCATCAACATCTTTATGCTTTCGTTAATAAAATAATGATAAAAATACTCTTGCCAGCTTTGATCCATGCCTGGGCCTGCAGGACGCACATTTCTTTGTTTGTCAGACAAATCATTGGGTTGAAACTACAGAACAGTACAAAATAAGAGAACACATGGTTAATGTTCTGAAAAAAATATAATATATATTGGTCATATTGGTCATGGCTCCCGAGTGGAGCAGTGGTCTAAGGCACTGCATCTCAGTGCAAGAGGCATCACTACAGCCCCTGGTTCACATTATTAAAATCTTTTTTTTATAATGGAGGGAGAGTGGACAGGGAGATAAAAAATGAACCCCAAAAGGTTCTTTGCGGAACCATTATAAGGGGTGCTTCAAATAACCTTTTTCAAGGGTTCTTCGAAGAACTTATAGGGGTTACCCACAGTTTCAATTTGAAGATCCCCCTAAAGGATACTTTACATTTTCTTTTTGGAGTGTAGGAGTAAATGTCAGTTGGCTTTTCATAACGAGCATTCAGAGGTCAAGCAGGTGCGTGAGAGAGAAAATATCAAAACACACAGTAATGCGTGTTAATAGGTTCAGCGAGCCGATCTGTTATCCAACGATTCTTTTAATAGCCCGGCTACTGTGTGAAAATCCCCCCCAAAAAGCAATAGCCTACCCGTGTGTGGTCAACTATTTCAGCACCGTTTCGCGCTGCTCTGAGACATGCAAGACTACCTAAATAACATATACATTTTTAAAAGTTTATTTTTATTTTTATTAACCCTGCATTATAATTGTATTAAAGCCCCTTAGGATTGTAAATGAATATCTCTAAATTGAATTAGATCTACTACTGTACAAAGACATTTTATGGATCTGCCAGTATTTTCATTTAAAGATTCCAGTAAAGAAATGTGTATGTAGAGGGGTAACTTCCTCCACCAGTTCTCTTACCATTTTGTACAATTGTGTGATTAGCCTACCAGTTGGTGTAACTGTAATGTTAATTCTCTTAAGAGGAATTTTGCTCTTCACTATCACAATATTAAAAACGTTCAAATGCATTCATGAATGAAATTGCTTTAGTCGACATGTTGCGGTTCATCTGATGAAGGTTTGACTCAATCTATAAGCCCAGGACGATAGTAAGATACACTACAAGAAAGGGTCGGAAGGCCATCTAACAAGTGCAGATCAGACGGCCATCAAGCGAAACAGACCAATGAAGCACGGGTAAACGGCGAGTGTATCTATGACTCTGAGGACTCGGTAGGGTAGGTGGCCCATGCCCTCTGCTTCTCCCTTCCCTCTGCGCGGGGTTCTGGGCCGGGAGGGTGGCTTCGGCTCTCCCCCGAGCTCGGATCCCCACATCTCCATGTCGCCTGGGTTATGCAAAACCGGGCTCCATCCCCCCTTAGCCACGGCCGCATCGCGCACCCACTTTCCCCGTTAGGCACGGCCGCATGTCGCACCCCCAATATCAAGGTGCACAAAAACCCTGAGGGTTTCGTTTTTCTTGGAATAGAAACACCATAATATTAATCAAATTCATTAAGATCCATTTCTTAAAATCAATCCCATATACTATGTTCTTACAAAAAAGGTTTAAATTCTCTAGTACAGCCAATATTAAAGACTATGAAATGCTTCTCAAAGATACCCTATGGTGGTCAAACTAGCACTAACTAGCATTAATTGCAACAATGGCTGACAATTAAATAACGTGCCATAGAATTCTGCGGCAGCCCGCAAGGTGTGCTGCAGTATGACACAACTTTTACATGAAGAACTACTGTAAGTCTTTACTAAAGACTCTCTTCAGTAGGTCCTATGATTGAGTGTAGTCTGGCCCAGGGGTGCAAAGGTGAACGGAAAGGCACTGGAGCGACGAACCACCCTTGCTGTCTGCCTGGCCGGATCCCCACTCTCCACTAGGATTCTCTGCCTCTGATGCTATTACGGGGTCTGAGTCACTGGTTTACTAGTGCGCTTCCATGACGTCCCTAGGAGGGGTGCGTCACTTGAGTGGGTTGAGTCACAGACGTGATTTTCCTGTCTGGTTTTGCATCCCCTCGGACCTGTGCGGTGGAGGAAATCTTTGTGGGCTATACTCAGCCTTGTCTCAGGGTAGTATGTTGGTGGTCCGTTGATATCCCTCTAGTGGTGCCGGGGCTATGCTTTGGCAAAGTGGGTGGGATTATATCCTGCCTGGTTGGCCACAGTGAAATTAAGTATGCTCCCTCTAATTCTCTCCCTCCCCTCCCGGAGGATCTGAGCCCTAGGACCATGCCTCAGGACTACTTGGCCTGATGACTTCTGGCTGTCCCCAGTCCACCTGGTCATGCTACTGTTCCAGTTTCAACTGTTCTGCCTGTGGCTATGGAACCCTGACCTGTTCACCAGATGTGCTACCTTATCCCAGACCTGCTGTTTTTGACACTCTCTCTCCCGCACCTGCTGTCTCGACCTTTGAATGACCCTGCTGGTCATCTATGAACATTTGAGAATAATTCTTCAAGAATAATCTGTCCTTAATGGCCATGTATAGTGCCTTGCGAAAGTATTCACCCCTTTGGCATTTTTACTATTTTGTTTTCTACAACCTGGAATTAAAATAGATTTTTGGGGGGTTTGTAATATTTGATTTACACAACATGCCTACCACTTTGAAGATACAAAATCTTTTTTATAGTGAAACAAACTAGAAATAAGACTTAAAAACTGAAAACTTGAATTTGCATAACTATTCACCCCCCCAAAGTAAATTATTTGTATATCCACCTTTTGCAGCCATTACAGCTGCAAGTCTCTTGGGGTATGTCTCTATAAGCTTGGCACATCTAGCCACTGGGATATGTGCCCATTCTTCCAGGCAAAACTGCTCCAGCTCCTTCAAGTAGGATGGGTTCTGCTGGTGTACAGCATTCTTTAAGTCATACCACAGATTCTCAATTGGATTGAAGTCTGGGCTTTGACTAGGACATTCCAAGACATTTAAATGTTTTCCCTTAAACCACTCAAGTGTTGCTTCAGCAGTATGCTTAGAGTCATTGTCCTGCTGGAAGGTGAACCTCTGTRCCAGTCTCAAACCTCTGGAAGACTGAAACAGGTTTCCATGAAGAATTTCCCTGCATTTAGCGCCATCCATTATTCCTTCAATTCTGACCAGTTTCCCATTCCCTGCCGATGAAAAACTTCGGGATGATGTTCTCGGGGATGAGAGGTGTTGGGTTTGCGCCAGACGTAGCGTTTTTCTTGATGGCCAAAAAGCTCAATTTTAGTCTCATCTGACCAGAGTACCTTCTTCCATCTGTTTGGAGAGTCTCCCACATGCCTTTTGGCGAACACCAAACGTGCTTGCTTATTTTTTTCTTTAGGCAATGGCTTTTTTTTGGCCACTCTTCCATAAAGCCCAGCTCGGTGGAGTGTACGGCTTGAAGTGGTCCTATGGACAGATACTCCAATCTCCACTGTGGAGTATTGCAGCTCCTTCAGGGATATCTTTGGTCTCTTTGTTGCCTCTCTGATTAATGCCCTCCTTTCCTAGTCCGTGGGTTTTGGTGGGCAGCACTCTCTTGGCAGGTTTGTTGTGGTGCCATAGTCTTTCCATGTTTTAATAATGGATTTAATGGTGTTCTGTGGGATGTTCAAAGTTTCGTAGTTTTTTTTATAACCCAACCCTGATCTGTACTTCTCCACAACTTTGTCCCTGACCTCCTTGGTCTTCATGGGTCCGCTTGCTTGGTGGTGCCCCTTGCATAGTGGTGTTACAGACTCTGGGGCCTTTCAGAACAGGTGTATACAGTGGGGAGAACAAGTATTTGACACACTGCCGATTATGCAGGTTTTCCTACTTACAAAGCATGTAGAGGTCTGTAATTTTTATCATAGTTACACTTCAACTGTGAGAGACGGAATCTAAAACAAAAATCCAGAAAATCACATTGTATGATTTTTAAGTATTTAATTTGCATTTTATTGCATGACATAAGTATTTGATACATCAGAAAAGCAGAACTTAATATTTGGTACAGAAACCTTTGTTTGCAATTACAGAGATCATATGTTTCCTGTAGTTCTTGACCAGGTTTGCACACACTGCAGCAGGGATTTTGGCCCACTCCTCCATACAGACCTTCTCCAGATCCTTCAGGTTTCGGGGCTGTCGCTGGGCAATACGGACTTTCAGCTCCCTCCAAAGATTTTCTATTGGGTTTCAGGTCTGGAGACTGGCTAGGCCACTCCAGGACCTTGAGATGCTTCTTACGGAGCCACTCCTTAGTTGCCCTGGCTGTGTGTTTCGGGTCGTTGTCATGCTGGAAGACCCAGCCACGACCCATCTTCAATGCTCTTACTGAGGAAGGAGGTTGTTGGCCAAGATCTCGCGATACATGGCCCCATCATCCTCCCCTCAATACGGTGCAGTCGTCCTGTCCCTTTGCAGAAAAGCATACCCAAAGAATTATGTTTCCACCTCCACGCTTCACGGTTGGGATGGTGTTCTTGGGTTGTACTCATCCTTCTTCTTCTCCAAACACGATGAGTGGAGTTTAGACCAAGAAACTATCTTTTTGTCTCATCAGACCACATGACCTTCTCCCATTCCTCCTCTGGATCATCCAGATGGTCATTGGCAAACTTCAGACGGGCCTGAACATGCGCTGGCTTGAGCAGGGGGCCTTGCGTGCGCTGCAGGATTTTAATCCATGACGGCGTAGTGTGTTACTAATGGTTTTCTTTGAGACTGTGGCCCCAGCTCTCTTCAGGTCATTGACCAAGTCCTGCCGTGTAGTTCTGGGCTGATCCCTCACCTTCCTCATGATCATTGATGCCCCACGAGGTGAGGTCTTGCATGGAGCCCCAGACCGAGGGTGATTGACCGTCATCTTGAACTTCTTCCATTTTCTAATAATTGCGCCAACAGTTGTTGCCTTCTCACCAAGCTGCTTGCCTATTGTCCTGTACCCATCCCAGCCTTGTGCAGGTCTACAATTTTATCCCTGATGTCCTTACACAGCTCTCTGGTCTTGCCATTGTGGAAAAGTTGGAGTCTGTTTGATTGAGTGTGTGGACAGGTGTCTTTAATACAGGTAACGAGTTCAAACAGGTGCAGTTAATACAGGTAATGAGTGGAGAACAGGAGGGCTTCTTAAAGAAAAACTAACAGGTCTGTGAGAGCCAGAATTCTTACTGGTTGGTAGGTGATCAAATACTTATGTCATGCAATAAAATGCAAATTAATTACTTAAAAATCATACAATGTGATGATTTTTGATGATTTTTAGGCCCTATCCGGAATATCGCTAGTTCGGCATGACCAGAGTCACCGTTTCTGGATCACGAATTTCAAACATATTTTTCAGCACTTTTTTGTGAAAATGGATGAAAATCCTTTTTTAGGCCCTATCTGCAATGTCGCTATTTCGGCATGACCGGAGACACCGTTTCTGGGTCACGAATTTGAAAGGACTCTCACGATGGCCGTTTTCCCCACTCTGCCAGCTGTCATCCAAGCAGGTGACTAACACTTATAGAGAGCACTCTGACAGGTGCCGTTTGTCATGACATCTTAGTAGAACCTTTCAACTGGCTTTTCTTCTGTTTACTACTTCATTTCAGAACTTTTCTATGAACTTTCACTTTGCAAGTGTGGAGTAGGTTGTGTAAAAAAGTGTGGGTTCTCTTTCTCTCTGTGGGTGTGAATCACTATGACCTCTCCCTCTGCCTGCCCGTTGCCTGATCAGAAGCCTTCTGCTCTTTCTTGCTCACATGAACAGGATTAATGGTCTATGGGGTAACCTCCTCCTCTCCTCTATCTAACGCCTCTTCCACCTCCTCTTTCTGGTTGTGTTCGACTGAGGTCACTCGTTATCTCTCCCTGGGTGTTGGATAGTTCCTCCTCCTCTGTATCTTTGTGAGTTTGGAGGGAGTTATCCTGTTCCGGCTCCCTCTAAGGGTGTGCACCGTAATCTCTTTGTGTTGAGGGGTTCAGTGGTTTTGGAGGGAGTCTGAAGTTCGATCTCTAGCGATGAGTGTGGGGGTTGTCCCATGGTGGTGTCCCGCTCCCTCCTAAACTGTAATGTCTGCAATGATGAAAAAGTAGGAGGAGCCACTGAGACATGTGATGAGGCCAAGGAAGATCACCCTGCAAGGACGGGATAGGACACATCACAACACTGCTGCTCATTCATATTCAAACACACCTCAGAGTACGCACACAAACATGGACGCCCCATGTACATATCAGAATCAAACATTTAACAGCCACCTCTTCCCCCACGTCTTGATCCCTCACCTCGAACATGTTGAGTCAATCAAAGCCCAGATGCTGGAATGGTGCTGGAATGCAGGTGCAGTAGGGTCTAGTATGTAATGATGTGATACCATGTGATACCCCATTTCCTGTGTTTTTATTTAATTTAATTTAAACTTTACTTAAACAGGGAGTCACATTGAGATTAAAAATATTTTTTACAAGAGTGCCCTGTAAATGTTGAAGTCATATTGAACAACTACCAGAGAGAACCTTCTCTACATAGGAATTGCATACCATATTTTTTACATACATCAAAATAATACTTTATTGTCAATCAGCAATTACTTACTTAGATAAGGCCTCAACAAGGCCCCAGTTAATGGTTGAAAATAACTTATTTCAGTGCCAATGAGTTACACTGCGTGTATAAAATATTAATAACACCTGCTCTTTCCATGACATATACTGACCAGGTGAATCCAGGTTAAAGCTATAATCCCTTATGGATGTCACTAGTTAAATCCACTTAAATCAGTATAGATGAAGAGGAGGAGACAGGTTTTAAAAAATATTGTAAGGCTTGAGACAATTGAGACATGGATTGTATGTGTGCCATTCAGAGGGTGAATGGGCAAGACAACATATTTACGTGCCTTTCAAAGGGGCATGGTAGTAGGTGCCAGGGGTACCAGTTTGTGTCAAGAACTGCAACGCTGTTGGGTTTTTTACACTCAACAGTTTCCCGTGTGTATCAAGAATGGTCCACCACTCAAAAGACATACAGCCAACTTGACACCAAACAGGGAAGTGACTAATGGACTTTTTCACTAACAAGGACAACGGGGGATATAATTGGCAACAGTCTGCGTTCATAAGATATACCTTCTCCCCTCGTATTATACCAATTCTCAACAAGCAGTTTGAGCAAGATCTTGATTGGAATGGTCAATTTTTCCCATTTTAAATAATGGTTGATATGATCTCTCATGTTCCCAATCCCACTAAAGCTGAGTCTCCCCCCCGGTGCCATTGGAGAACTCAGGTGGAAGCGCCCTAACTCCACCCATTCACGTGTCTCTGGTACCTGTGTCTCTGGTACTCTTTTCTTGTTACCACTGGTCTCTACTCATCGTACTTAAGGTAGCTCCTACAAACTACAGTTTTATTGAAGTTAAAATATAACTACCTAGAAATGTTTTTGGGATTCCAGATTTTGTTCATTCAGGTTGTCATTAAGTAAAATGCACTACCCAACTAGTGTGTGCAAATTTTGTGTAAATTGAAGGAGTTGTCTTTCTTTCACAATTACTGCTGGGAAGTGACTAATGCTCTTTTGCAGGTYTCGGTTTTTATCTAGGCCAACCTTTATTTAACTTGATAAAACTTAAACTGCGAGTATGCGTCCTCTCTATTAATTACCCTTAGCACCTATGTTGTGCATTATAACACAATGCATAGCTCAATAGGCATTATAAATGTGTTTATAATACAATATGAACGGGGTAATAATTTTATTCTGAACAGAACCATTCTTTTTCTGTTCCGTTCCAATGTTTTGACCAGCAAAATAATGTTCTGAACCAGTTTGAACCCCAAAAATGCTTGACATTAAATTGCTTCACCAATCATGCAGTGTAGGTAGAATTTTGCAGGTAGGGAGAGGARGAGAGGGTGGAAGAGGAGGCTTGGCTTGAAGCGCTGGGCATCTTGTGATGATGTGCATTATCTGAATTAGGCCCACAGAATTAAACCTACGGAGGAGCAGCTTCTATGGAGGACCTTTGTCTTTGAACTTCAGAGTTGGTTTAACCTTGGATCAGAGCTAGCTAGCTAACAAGCTTATTTGTCAGATGGGCACCAGAATTAAAAACAAGTCTTACCTTTTTGTAGTTAATAAATCCAATGTGAAATGTAATAACTATACTATCTCCAACGAGCATTGAAAAAGTTAATCTATTCTTCCATTCTTGATAAAAATGTCTCTCCCTATCTTCTGAATCATGATTGTAACGTCAGTAGGCTACAGTTATGCTGTAGCCTGGCTACGTGCACACACACTGGCAAAGATTTACAGCAGGCAGGCAGACTCTGAAATAAGTTTCTGATTGACAGAGGAAGGGCTTTGCATAGGCGGTTTGTTGTGTTTTTTTGTGCGACTGAAAGAATATGTAATAACATTATAACCAGTTCCCATGCTTTTAAAATAATGGTTCTGTTCCAGAACACTATAGATCACTTTTGTTCCCAGTTCTGGTTCTGTTCCTTGAACTGGTTCCAACCCCTGTTCATAAATGCTTCCGAAAGTTTTTATCATGGCATTATAATCACATTATCATATATTTTTATTTTTAGAAACAGAACACAGAGTGGCCACAACAGACTATTCATAGTGCACGTGTTAACATGTTTATCCCTCCCTCCCAGGTGCCCTTACAAGCGGGAAAGTGAGTGAGATCATCCATATCGAGCCGTACAGCATGGCCAGTTTCGAGCACCAGCGCTCCATCCTGGGCTGCAGACAGGACTACCTCTCACAGGTCACCACTGTCAACTGTGAAGGGACGCACGCCGTGGCCTTCTGCCCCTACCCCCGTACTGGCACGCAGGTCGACTGATTGGAGATCGGTTAGAATGTGGCGGAGTCGGAGATTGAAAATGTTAAGTCATAACTACAGAAAAGGCTTAGGGTTAATTCATCCTGCATTAAACATTTTAAAAAATATATATATTTAACCTTTATTTAACTAGGCAAGTCAGTTAAGAACAAATTCTTATTTACAGTGATGGCCTACCAGGGATCAGTGGGTTAACTAACTGCCTTGTTCAGGGGCAGAATAACAGATTTTTACCTTGTCAGCTCTGGGATTCGATCCAGCAACCTTTCGGTTACTGGTTAACTCACTCTAACCACTAGGCTACTTGCAGCATTATCTTGTAGTGTTTGTGCTAGAGTGGGAGAGACTTCTGTGGATTAACATGGGAAAGCCCAGTGAATATAAATATAACCATTTTATTCACATGCGCAATCTTAGTGAACTCAGAGACTGACATTGGTTTACATCGACAGATACAAACCATTGACTTTTGGTGCTAAATTGACATTGAGGACATTGAGTTGGATTCAGGAAACCATTTCCTTTTGGTACTCTACTCTCCCCTGTCTGTAGGTGTGTGTTTGGAGCTGTGGTTCTGTCTGGGGGTGGTAGAGGTACCTAAGGCTGTGGGACCTGTCCTCCTGGGTCAACGATCAGACCCTCACCTACAACGTCCACAAGGTGAGGAGGGACAACACAGAGGAGGTCCTCCCCATGAGGAAACACCAACAGTAGGTTTTATCAAGAATGTAGTATTTACTGTACTATTTTTCTGTATTGTTAATGTTTAAATAATATTGGTATTAGTATTTTCTGTTTTGTTTAAGTAGTACTGTGTATTTTTAAATATTCTTATTTTTGTTTCCGTTTTAGCATGCAATTGGGGACATCTCAATAGTCTATATTGATATCCTCCTCTCATCTCCTCTCCTTCATATTCACTGTTCTATTTACACGGCATAGACGAGATGTGTAGATACCTACTGGGAATTTGCTTCTGATCGGGGCCTGTTGGGTGTAGATGATGATGATGATCGGGGCCTGTTGGGTGTAGATGATGATGATGATCGGGGCCTGTTGGGTGTAGATGATGATCGGGGGATGTTGGGTGTAGATGATGATGATCGGGGCCTGTTGGGTGTAGATGATGATGATGATCGGGGCCTGTTGGGTGTAGTTGACATCAATGCAGTTGAAGGCAATGACAAGGAGGAAGGAAGCCACTTTAGACAATTAAGTTGTGCCCCAGGTATCTGCTTTGATGTCTTGATCTTTCCAGGGTCTCTGTCTCCCTCTGGTGACGGCTACGAGGTGTGCAGATCCCTACGGCTCTGCACGGTGCGGGTCTGGAACCTGGCCAGGTCAAGTTTCACAGGGTGGCCAGTCAGAGTGAATTACGGTCTCCATGGCAACACCGAGGTGGCCTTGGCCCATGACATGAAGCTGTACATCCTGACAGACAGAGGGACAGCCATCTTCACTGACACCCCCTCACCCATATTCCAGGTCCCCAACTAATTTATCAATTTGCCTGGTATCCATACTGAATCCACTCTGCTCTACACTGTTGTTTCACTTCATGGATTGAAGTCACCTCATTAGTTGACAGTAGCGTACCTGTAGTGAAATATGTGCTCTACATTTGTGACTGCCTAGGTTCGAGCTCAGGTCTCCTGCATGCAACAAGACTATGTTAGCCCACTGAGCTAAAGCCTAGTCATTAAGCTTCTGTCACACTTGACTCCATAGACTCTGCTGGTCTATGTCCTGTTCAAGAGAAGCTAGCTGAAGAGACAGTCTGGTCTTTACATCGCCCCCTGTCCCCGACACAAATAAAGGCTCCTGGTCGGACAGCTACTCCTGGGCTTGTCTGAGACAAGGTGAGAGAGAGTCGGTTACTTGAAACAAGCACCAGCTAACTTAGTCCACCACCTGAAACACCACACTCCAAAAACAGTCCCTCTGAGTCAGTTACTTCAGAGAAATAATACCCTCTAGCATCCTAATTCTTGCACAGCTTAACAATGTTGTGTTCATTGTTGCCCCTAATACGTTTTGCCTCATTGTTGTGAACTGCTTTTGGGATGTGGAAGGCTAACACTTTTTTAAAACACTTATATTGTCCATAACCTATTTTATTTGGACTGTTGGGTGTTATAGGGACCATCTGGTAGTGTGGGACCTAGAGTCTGGGTATATCAAAGGGAGGAGACAGGCAGTCCCGGATACTACTATCATTAAGTAGACCACAGGTAACAAAACCAGAGACTCTACCAGAAAAGTAGTGCAAGCTAAGCTATCTGTCCAAAAATCCAGCATAACTTGTTTTGAATGTTACTATTTTATTACCTTGCTATTACCCTGAAGTCTAATGCTCTCAATAATTCTGAACACTCCAGTGTTGTAGCTGTAACAATATACATATTTATATTGCCCTGTGGATTACTATTAACCCTAGCTCAGGTGAGGACAGAGAGCCACTCTGCTAAGAAGAGGAGGACGAAAAGGGAGGCGCAAAGGGAGCAGAGCAGGTTGGACAGGGAGACATGTCTCTCCATCCCTCTGATCTCCTCTCTACCCCTCTCTATCAACTGGTGGTGTGTTCCTATTTCTCCCACCACCTCAATGTGTTCAGCGTGAAGTCCCAGGAACACCTCCATATCCTGGAGGCCAGGACGTCCTTGCTGACCCGCCACATCATCGCCCTCACTCACCCTGGGGGACATCTGGTCCTGGCCAACTACAGCCAGGCTCAACGTACACCCTACCTCTGGGACCTGCAGAAAGGCACGGTATGTACAGTATCAAGCCAGATTCAAATTCAAATAACTTTATTGTCCATGTTACGTCCGTTGTTGGAATGAGACCAAGGTGCAGCGTGGTAGGCGTACATTTTTCTTTATTAAAAATGACACCAAACAAAAAAAAAAAAAAACTAACGTAAAGCTATATGCAGTGCAGAAAGCAACTACACACAAACAAGATCCCACAACTGAAGGTGGGAAAAAGGGCTGCCTAAGTATGTTCCCCAATCAGAGACAACGATAGACAGCTGCCTCTGATTGGGAACCATACCCGGCCAACAAAGAAATAGACAAACTAGAATGCCCACCCAAATCACACCCTGACCTAACCAAATAGATAAATAAAAAGGCTCTCTAAGGTCAGGGGGTGACAGTCCATCTGTGATCACTGTCGACACTATTGTCCATATATGTACACAAGCTACATTATTTGATCTCTCCCCACCCAATATGTTTTAAATGATTGCATTTTTTAAAATGAAGGTAAGGAAATTATTAAAGAATGAGCCTGGAGTCTGTTGTGTGGCGATCACAGATGATGCCAGCAGAGTCGCCTTTGGGGTCAGGAGCCTGAGGCTATCCTGAGGCTAGGAGTGTCCAACCAGATTTATATCCCTGAGAGAGGAGCAACATCCATTCTACTAGCAGGTAGGACAGAGATTACTTTGTAGTTTCAGCCATCTTTGCCTTTTTTAGAGAAATATGATGATTAGGTTTATGTGCAAAAAGTATTCACACCCTTTATTTTTCCACATTTGGTTGTATTACAGCCTGAATTTAAATTTGATTAAAACGTTTTTTACTGGCCTGAACACATTACCCATAATGTAAAAGTGGAATTATGTATTTTTTTTCTCCAATTAACAAAAAATGAAAAGCTGCAATGTCTTGAGTTAATATGTTTTCAATCCCTTTGTTATGGCAAGCCGAAATAAGTTCAGGAGGAGTAAAAATGTGCTTAACAATTCACATAATAAGTTGCATGGACTCTATTCTTAATTCCATTCCTTTACTTAGATTTGTGTGTATTGTTGTGAAATTGTTAGATATTACTGCACAGTTGGAGCTAGAAACACAAGCATTTCGCTGCACCCACAATAACATCTCCTAAACATATGTATGTGACCAATCAAATTTGATTTGACATTAGTTGCATGGACTCACTGTGTGCAATAATAGTGTTTAACATGATTTTCATATGACTTCCTAATTTCTGTACCCCACACATACAATTATCTGTAAGGTCCCTCAGTCAAGCAGTGAATTTCAACCACAAATAACAGGGAGGTTTTCCAATGCCTCGCAAAGAAGGGTGAAGTTATTAATTACACTTTGGATGGTGTATCAATACACCCAGTCACTACAAAGATACAGGCGTCCTTCATAACTCAGTTGCCGGAGAGGAAGGAAGCGGCTCAAGGATTTCACCGTGAGGCCAATGGTGACTTTAAAACAGTTACAGAGTTTTTTGGCTGTGATAGAAAAATGAGGATGGATCAACAACATTGTAGTTACACCACAATACTAACTAAATTGACAGAGTGAAAAGAAGGAAGCATGTACAGAATAAAAAGATTCCAAAACATGAATCCTGTTTGCAACAAGGCACTAAAGTAATACTGCAAAACATGTGGCAAAGGAATTAACTTTTGGTCATGAATACAAAGTGTTATGTTAGGGGCAAAACCAATACAACACATTACTTAATACCACTACATATGTTCAAGCATAGTGGTGTCTGCATCTTGTCATGAGTATGCTTGTAATTGTTAAGGACTGGGGAGTTTTATAGGATAAAAAAATTAATGGAATGGTGCTAAACCCAGGAAAAATCCTAGAGGAACACCTGGTTCAGTCTGATTTCTGCCAGACATTGGGAGATTAATTCACATTTCAGCATGACAATAACCTAAAACAGTAGGCAAAATCTACACTGGAGTTGCTTATCAAGAAGATTGTGAATGTTCCTGAGTGGCACAGTTACAGTTTTGACTTAAATCTAGCTGAAAATCGATAGCAAGACCTGAAAATGGTTGCCTAGCAATGACCATCAATTTATCAGATCTTGAAGAATTTTTTAAAGAATAATGGGCAAATATTAAACAATCCAAGTGTGGAAAGCTCTTAGAGACTAACTCAGAAATACCCATATCTGTAATCGCTGCCAAAGGTGCTTCTACCAAGTATTGACTCAGGGGTGTAAATACTTATGTAAATGAGAGATTTCAGATTTTTATTTTATTAAATTCGCTAAAATTTCTAAAAACATGTTTTCACTGTCATTATGGGGTATTGTGTTGAGATGGGTCAGAAATTGATTTCATCCATTTTGAATTCAGGCTGTAACAACAAAATGTGGAAAAAGTTAAGGGGTATTAATACTTTCTGAAGCCACGTTCACAGACAAGTGATAGAAACATGTGTGTTAAGTAAAGGTTGAGGGAGTTACAATTTGTTTATTTACTGAGTGCCACTAGTGTTGGTAAAGGTGATGGTAAAGTGATAATTCATGGCATTTGTGTGTTGATTGTTCACACAGGTGAGCTGATCCTATTTGCCAGCCTGGTGAGATCTACCAGTCTATAAATCTAAACCAACCAACAAAATGTATGAAACACAACACACCACTAAGTATGGACCTGCCGCTATGATACCAATTTGATACGCAAATATAATGTGGACCAATAACATGTTTTCCATAAATAAGTGCAACTAATTTCATTTCCTACCTTAGTGTGACTTTTGGCATTGGGTCGTTTTGGCATTGGCAAGTCGTTTTTCATAGTCAGGGCTGTAGCAGCTTGTTGCAAGTCTCATGCGGGCCACAAGGTGGTCATCAGTCATAGCAGATCTGTACTTGGACTTTATTATCGTCATGTGAGAAAATGCAGACTCACAGAGGTAGGTTGATCCAAAAAGGGCTGAGAAGTTGAGAGCACATCTTCTTATGTTGGGATACTTCTCCTCCAGCAGCAGCTCCCAGAACTCTTCCTTCATCTCAGTGGCTGCCTTGGATTTCAGCTGAATGTCATTTTGAATGGTGAGAAATTCAGTTTCTGCTATAGTTGTGTCCAACTGAAAAAGTGATCCCATTTGAGGCAATGACTTCCACATTTACGTCTGTGCCAAATGGAAAGCACACATAGCAGATGTTAATGCGAGTGTAGCGAAATGCTTGTGCTTCTAGTTCCGACAATGGAGTAATAACCAACAAGTAATCTAACCTAACAATTCCACAACTACTACCTTATACTACCTTAATACACCAAAAGGTAAAGGTATAAAGAATATGTACATAAAGATATATGAATGAGTGATGGTACAGAACGGCATAGGCAAGATGCAGTAGATGGTATAGAGTACAGTATATACATATGAGATGAGTAATGTAGGGTATGTAAACATAAATGGCATAGTTTTTAAAGTGGCTAGTGATACATGTATTAATAAAGATGGCAAGATGCCAGTAATGATATAGAGTACAGTATATACATATACATATGAGATGAGTAATGTAGGGAATGTAACTATTATATTAAGTGGCATTGTTTTAAAGTGGCTAGTGGTACATTTTTAACATAATTCCATCAATTCCCATTATTAAAGTGGCTGGAGTTGAGTCAGTATGTGGCAGCGGCCTCTAAATGTTAGTGGTGGCTGTTTAACAGTCTGATGGCCTTGAGATAGAAGCTGTTTTTCAGTTCTCTCGGTCCTGCCTTTGATGCACCTGTACTGACCTCGCCTTCTGGATGATAGCGGGTGAACAGGCAGTGGCTTGGTGGTTGTTGTCCTGATGATCTTTATGGCCTTCCTGTGACATCGGTGGTGTAGGTGTCCTGGAGGGCAGGTAGTTTGTCCCGGTGATGCGTTGTGCAGACCTCACTACCCTCTGGAGACCTTACGGTTGTGGGCGAGCAGTTGCCGTACCAGGCGGTGATACAGCGCGACAGGATGCTCTCGATTGTGCATCTGTAGCACGTTTGTGAGTGCTTTTGGTGACAAGCCGAATTTCTTCAGCCTCCTGAGGTTGAAGAGGCGCTGCTGCGTCTTCTTCACAACGCTGTCTGTGTGGGTGGCCAATTCAGTTTGTCCGTGATGTGTACACCGAGGAACTTAAAACTTTCACCTTCTCCACTACTGTCCCGTCGATGTGGATAGGGGGGTGCTCCCTCTGCTGTTTCCTGAAGTCCCACAATCATCTCCTTTGTTTTTGTTGACGTTGAGTGTGAGGTTATTTTCCTGACACCACACCTCGAGGGCCCTCACCTCTCTCCTGTAGGCCGTCTCGTCGTTGTTGTGGAATCCAAGCCTACCACTGTAGTGTCATCCCGCAAACTTGATGATTGATTGGAGGCGTGCATGGCCAGCAGTCGTGGTGAACAGGGAGTACAGGAGAGGGCTCAAGAACGCACCCTGTGGGGCCCCAGTGTTGAGGATCAGCGGGTGGAGATGTTTACCTACCCTCACCACCTGGGGGCGGCCCGTCAGGAAGTCCAGACCCAGTTGCACAGGGCGGGGTCGAGACCCAGAGGTCTCGAGCTGATGACGACGTTTGTAGGGTACTATGGTGTTAATGCTGCACTGTAGTCGATGAACACATTCTCACATAGGTTTCCTCTTGTCCAGAATGGGTTAGGGCAGTGTGCAGTGTGGTTGGCGATTGCGTCGTCTGTGGACCTGATTGCGTCGGTAAGCAAACTTGGAGTGGGTCTAGGGTGTCCGTAGGGTGAAAGGTGAATATGGTCTTGACTAGTCCTCTCAAAGCACTTCATGATGACGGAAGTGGAGTGCTACGGGGCGGTAGTCGTTTAGCTCAGTTACTTAGGCTTTCTTGGGAACAGGAACAATGGTGGCCCTCTGAAGCATGTGGAACAGCAAGACTGGGATAAGGATTGATTGAATATGTCGTAACACAACAGCCAGCTGTCTGCGCATGCTCTGAGGACGCGGCTGGGAATGCCGTCTGGGCCTGCAGCCTTGCGAGGGTTAACACGTTTAAAATGTTTTACTCACCTGCGGCTGCAGTGAAGGAGAGCCCGCAGGTTTGGTAGCGGGCCGTGTCAGTGGCACTGTATTGTCCTCAAGCGAGCAAAAAGTTATTTAGCCTGTCTGGGAGCAGACATCCTGGTCCGCGACGGGGCTGGTTTTCTTTTTGTAATCCGTGATTGATTGTAGACCCTGCCACATACCTCTTGTGTCTGAGCTGTTGAATTGCGACTCTATTTGTCTCTTTACTGGGACTTAGCT
Source organism: Salvelinus sp. IW2-2015 (assembly GCF_002910315.2). Lineage (NCBI taxonomy): Eukaryota > Metazoa > Chordata > Actinopteri > Salmoniformes > Salmonidae > Salvelinus > Salvelinus sp. IW2-2015. The sequence continues at coordinate 18,416,879 of NC_036876.1, forward strand.
TGTTTGATTGCCTTGCGGAGAGAATAGCTACACTGTTTGTATTCGGTCATGTTTCCGGTCACCTTGCCCTGGTTTAAAAGCAGTGGTTCGCGCTTTCAGTTTCACGCGAATGCTGCCTTCAATCCACGGTTTCTGGTTTGGGAATGTTTTATCGTTGCTGTGGTTACGACATCGTCAATGCACTTCGCTCACCGAATCAAGCGTATTCGTCATATTGTTGTTGGACGCAATGCGGAACATATTCAATCCGCGTGATCGAAGCAGTCTTGAAGCGTGGAATCAGATTGGTCGGACCAGCGTTGAACAGACCTGAGCGAGGGAGCTTGTTGTTTTTAGTTTCTGTTTGTAGGCTGGAAGCAACAAAATGGAGTCGTGGTCAGCTTTTCCGAAAGGAGGGCGGGGAGGCTTATATGCGTTGCGGAAGTTATATAACAATGATCCAAGGTTTTACCAGCCCTGGTAGCACAATCGATATGCTGATAGAATTTAGGGAGTTTTGTTTTCAGATTAGCCTTGTTAAAATCCCAGCTACGATGAATGCAGCCTCAGGATGGTGGTTTCCAGTTTACAAAGAGTCAGATAAAGTTCGTTCAGGCCATCGATGTGTCTGCTTGGGGGGGAATATATACGGCTGTGATTATAATCGAAGAGAATTCCTTGGTAGATAATGCGGTCGACATTTTGATTGTGAGGATTCTAGATCAGGTGAACAGAATGACTTGAGTTCCTGTATGTGTTATGATAACACCACGTCTCGTTAATCATAAGGCATACACCCCCGCCCTCTTCTTACCAGAAAGATGTATGTTTTTCTTGTCGCGCCGATGCGTGAAGAAACCAGCTGGCTGCACCGACTCCGTTAGCGTCTCTTGAGTTAGCCATGTTTCCGTGAAGCAGAGCACGTTGCAATCCCTGATGTCTCTCTGGAATGCTACCCGTGCTCGGATTTCATCAACCTTATTGTCAAGAGACTGGACATTGGCGAGTAGTATGCTAGGGAGTGGAGCGCGATGTGCCCGTCTCCGAAGCCTGACCAGGAGACCGCTACGTTTGCCCCTTTTACGGGGTCGCATCGGGTCGCCGGCTGGAATCAGATCCACTGTATTGGGTGGAAGGCAAAACACTGGATCCGTTTCGGGAAAGTCATATTCCTGGTTGTAACGATGGTGAGTTGACGTTGCTCTTATATTCAGTAGCTCCTCCCGACTGTATGTAATGAAACCTAAGATTACCTGGGGTACCAATGTAAGGAATAACACATAAAAAAACTAAATACTGCATATTTTCCAAGGAACGCGAAGCGAGGCGGCCATCTCGGTCGGCGCCGGAAGTAATTTCATAGCTAGGCTAGGCAAGGCAATAGGCTCAAGTGACGCAAACTCAAGGAAATGACTGTCAAACTCAGATAAGACGCTCTGGACTAGCTCCACGTAACGTGCACTGTCAAGCTGTGCTGTATCCTTACCCTGACATTCAAGTTCTGAATACATGTGTTGAAAGAAGTGCAGGTCCTTACGTTGCAGCTTTCTTGTGAGCAGCTGTAGTTTGAATTTAAAAGTGTTCACAGAGCTAATCATGTCGATTACATGTTTGCTTTTTCCATTGCAGCTCTACATTCAATTCCTTAAGCATGTAAGTTAGGTCAGTGAGAAAAGCTAAATCCAAGAGTCACTGTATGTCCTCTAACTGTGCATATTTTGCATGTTTGGAGACCTTCAGAAATTCCTTGATTTCAGGCAACGATTCACTGAATCTCCCTAAAAATGTACCTCGGCTCATCCACCGCACTGTGTGCTACACTTCAGTCTCTTCTAAGTGAGCACGAAAAAGCCTCCGCTGTAGGCTTCTTGCTCGAATAGAACACACAATCTTCATCGCAACATCCATCACCTCTTTCATGTTTAACATCTTCCTGATGAATTACGCAATAATAACTTAAACTTCGGGAAATAATAATCTCGTTTGCACAATGTAACGAACCCACTAATGCGGCCTACCATAGCGGGTGCCCCATTGGTAGTAATGGAGACAAGCTTACAGTAGGGCAGTTGGAATTTGTTAGCAAACTCCATAAAATATTGAAAAATATCTTCGCCCCTTGTATGTCCTTTCAGTGGCAAAATGGCAGTTGTTCCTCCTTTGTACTCATGTCAAATACCATTCTGATGAAAATGCATAACTGTGCCACATCTACCATATCTGTGGACTTGTCAAACTGGAGGGTCAGTTAAGAACAAATTCTTATTTTCAATGACGGCCTAGTTCAGGGGCAGAACCAGCTTTTTACCTTGTCAGCTCGGGGATTTGATCTTGCAACCTTTCGGTTACTAGTCCAACGCTCTAGGCTACCACTTGGCTACCTGCCGCCCCATAACACTCGCAGTTGTCAATATCCTTCGTCAGTTGATCCTCGAGGTTCTCCGCTATTCCCTCACATCTTCTGGTCACCGAATTTCTGGACAACTGAATGTCATGGGTGGCAGCCATAATTTCAGTCTTATTCTTAAAATCCTCAAACAGCGAGTCTGCAGCCTCAATAAATGCTTCCTTGGTTATCTCTCCATCTTTGAACAGCTTTTTATGCTTAGCAAGAACGCGACTCACACAATAAGATGCTATGGTTGCCGCCTTCCCTTTGGTCACAGGCCTTGTGAAAATTGACTGCTGCGCTGCCAGTTTATTTTTTTAGTTGTTGTACCTTTCTTCATAATTCAGTCTTTGCCGGACAATCTTTTGTGTGTGGTTTTAAAATGTCGTTACTTTTCMTTGGGATATCGATGCTATTATGGCAGATGAGGCATACACATTTTGAGTTCGACATGAAAAAAAATTATCCTCACATTCCTTTTTTGTATCCTTCCCTTCACTCATTGCTATTGTCGACCGAACAACTTAAGAACAAATCTGGCTACCAGGTTAGCTAGCTACCTGCCTGGCATGGCAGCATTTGACCGCACTAACTAGGCAGGGACTGGTCATATTTTATGTAAATCATGTGACTTTTCAGAAATTGTTAATGGAAGACTGAACGTTAAAATAAAGAGATTAGAGGCATCGATTTGTGTGGCTGAATTTTAGTAGAAGTATAATCTCACAATCGACTGGCAAGCACTCCGCGATCGACCAGTAGATCACGATCGACTGGTTGGGCACCCCTGCTATAGGACCTGGAGGCCTGCAACATCCCGTCTGTTCTCTTTCCTGATACCCACGTCCAGTGTCTGACCCTACTGCTGGACCTCAGCCCTGCCCTTAGGCTGACATCACAATCACAGGGGATCACCACAGTAACCAGGGAGGACTACTTGTTCAGAGGGTCCAGTAGTAGCGAGMATGAAGACAAATAGGACAGTCAGAGACGCATGTAGGAGTGGAGTTTGTTTTTGGAAACTTTATTTATGTGATACTCATGTTATTTATGAGTATTTGGAAATATCTTGACTGAGTGAAACACTTCTTCAGTTTAACAATATGACCTGATAAGCAGAAGAATGGAAGGTAAAATGTATATTTCAAGAAAAGGATTCAAGTCAAATTTTATTGGTCGCATACACTTATTTAGCAGATGTTATTGCGTGTGTAATGAAACCGATATAAAAGTAATAAATTGGTTCCCCTCTCGCCGGTATAACTTTGTTTTAATGGATATACAGAAATGGGGGGGGGATTACACATTTGACAGAATACGTAGAKCGTCTCCACAAATATGAAATCCCATTCCAGACAGACCATCACTTTTTCGCTGGAGTGCTGCACCTGTGGATGGTCAATTGAAATGACAGTTGGGAAATCGTAAAATAACGTAAAATGTGTGAAATCCCAACTCAGTGGAACACAAAAACAGCGCAAACTAACCCTCTGTCAGCCATACAAAATAAAACATTGCACAATCTATTTAGCCCCGTCTGGTACAGTGATTCATGAATAGAGACGCGCTGATTTGGAAGACTTATTTTAACACATAAGAAATGAAAAGCTTACTCAACTAAGAAAAATGGGCCAAACATAATGTATTAATTTTTACAAAAAGGACATCATTCATTTGGATACATTACATCAAATCAACATTTCCAAATGGGCTAGTAAGCCAAAATTTGCTTCTCGAGTTACTCAATACACTTGTTAGAACGGAAGTTAAGTAACACACGATACAGACAGAAGATGGCAGCTTAGGTTGAGGATCCTTACAGTCAACATCGGACTTCGCAAAACAACATTTAGGCTTCAGTGTGAGTCACCAGTATTGTAACAGCACCAGTTCAGTATTGGTCAAGTCCTTTACTCAGAGTAAGCGCTGCTGGAAATAGTGTTCCGATTGCTCTCAGAACTTGACATTTCGTCATCCCTTGAATGAATCACTTTGATAAACTCAACCCTCAGTTCAACAATGTTCCGAGAGGAAAGGGACAACGGACGGAGGACTTGTAACTACTACCTGGACCTCCGGTCCTTTTTGTTCTTGTCCAGGTTTTTGTCCATAGTCTTTTCGTTGTCCCCTCTGCACTTGGGACAGAACCACTTCCCCTTGGGCTTGTAGGTGAGCCCCACGCAGGAGAAGTGGAACCACTCGATGGGGCACGCGTCGTTATCGCAGCCGATCATCTCGCCGTATGACACCTGCTCGCACAGGCAGTAGGTGGGCTCGTTGGGGTCGATGGTGAACTCCACGGGCGAGGCGTCGCGCTCCTGTTTSGCCTTGCGCTTCTTCTTCTTGGCKGACTTGGACCTTTTCTCCCGCGGCTGCAGGGGCAGCTCATCCGCCGGGTCGTCCATCACCGCTACGTTACCCGAGGCGTGGTTGGAGTCACGGCTCTCACTGTTGCGCTGGCGTCTCGGCCGGCGGGCCGAGGAACGTTCAGCAGGGGTGGACACCGCCGCCTCCTGAACAGAACTGGAGCGCCGCTCGGGGACAACCCGCTCACTGGTCTCGCTGGGCTCCTGGAGGCAGAGGGAGTCCATCTGGCGGGAACGGTTCTCTACCAGCTCGGTCATCTGGGTAACCACATGGATCTTCTCGTCGCCGAGCTCCTGGCTACTGATGAGGGCCCGCTGCAGCTGAATCTGAAGCCTCTTACGCTGTGCCGCATCCTGCTCGCCCTGGTAACGCTCGTAGACATCGTCAACCTCCTTCAGGACCTCTGCAAAGCACACAGAATGAGAAAATAGTTGTTAGGATGGGCGTCGCCTGCATTTGTTTAGTTACTGAGTAGAATAATCATGAGGGATTAAATAATATCTGACAACGTCAGTCAGTGGGCAGGGAAAATGTAAGTGCTCATTAAAACCTGTTGAGGACAGAGGGCGCTATTTACACTTTGGGGGAAAATCGTGCCCAATTTAAACGGCCTCGTACTCTATTCTTGCTCGTACAATATGCATATTATTATTACTATTGGATAGAAAACACTCTCAAGTTTCTAAAACCGTTTGAATTATATCTGTGAGTAAAACAGAACTTATTTTGCAGCATACTTCCTGTCAGAAAGTGAAAAATCTCAAATCGAGGCTCTGTTCCAGGGCCTCCCTATAATTTTGCTTAAGATTTGTGACTATACATGCACTTCATACGCCTTCCACTAGATGTCAATAGGCTGTGAGAGGTGAAATGGGGTCTCAATCTCTTTCTATGGTCAAAAGAGACAGCTTGGAATGACATGACCCCAGAATTCGTTTGTTCAGGAAGCGCATAAAGGTCACCAGTATTGGCTTCTGAAAAGCAATCGTTATAGACGTCTTATATCTCRGGCTTTGATTTTATTTGATAAATGTGAAGATATCATCGTAAAGTATGTTTTTTCAATATAGTTTTATTAGATTATTGAATTTTTTTCGGGACGTTAGACGTGTTTTGCGTTCTTTGCGTTTGGTGAAGATGGACAGCTTAGCGCCACTTGGCTAGTTTTGCTTGCTAATTCGCGAGGGAAAAAGGCCATTCTAAAACCAGACAACGATTGTTCCCGACAAAGGACCCCTTGTACAACATTCTGATGGAAGATCATCAAAAGTAGGACCCATTTTATGATGCTATTTCATATATCTGTCGAACATGTGTACTATTAGGTAGCCCCCAGATTTTGGGCACGCTCTCGCTATAACGTAAGCTGGATGTCGTAATGAAGTTATTTTTAGAATTCTAACACGGCGATTGCATTAAGAACTAGTGTATCTATCATTTCCTATACAACATGTATTTTTTTGTCATTTATGAATAGTTATTTGGTCAGAATAGGTGAGTTTTAGAAAAATATCCGCACATTCTGGGAAAAATATGCTACGTTAGCACAATGTATAACCACTGATTTCAGCTCTAAATATGCACATTTTCGAACAAAACATAAGTGTATGTATAACCTGATGTTATAGGACTGTCATCTGATGAAGCTTATCAAGGTTAGTCAAAAATTATATATCTTTTGCTGGTTTGTTACGATCGCTAACTTTTGCTGCTGGTAAATGGCTTGTGTTTCTGGCTATTGTGGTAAGCTAATATAATGCTATATTGTGTTTTCGCTGTAAAACACTTAAAAAAGTTGAAATATTGGCTGGATTCACAAGATGCTTGTCTTTCATTTGCTGTACACCATGCATTTTTCAGAAATGTTTTATGATGAGTATTTAGGTATTCCACGTTGGTCTCTATAATTACTCTGGCTGCTTCTGTGCTATTTTTGACGGTAGCTGTGATGGGAGCTGACAATGTAAAACTGATTTATAGTCAAATATGCACATTTTTCGAACAAAACATAGATTTATTGTGTAACATGTTATAAGACTGTCATCTGATGAAGTTGTTTCTTGTGTTGTTTGGTTGGTTCTTGGTTAGTTAGGTTGGTTTTGTGCATGCTACTGTGCTGTGAAGAAATGTCTGTGCTTTTTGTATTTGGTGGTGAGCTAACATAAATATACTGTGGTGTTTTCGCTGTAAAACACTTAAAAAATCGGACATGTTGGGGATTCACAGGTGTATCTTTCATTTGCTGTATTACGTAGTGTGAAAGTTTTTTTGAATTTCGCGCTCTGCTTTTCAGTGGAATGTGGGGGAGTTCCGCTAGCGGAACCCCGGAGCCAGACAGGTTACCTTCTTGAGGATAGGGTGCAGATTTTTCACTTAGGGAAAAATAGCGTGCCCAATTTCAACTTCGTTCTATCTCTATCCCCAGAATGAATATAAGATATGCATATTATTAGTAGATTTGGATAGAAAACACTCTGAAGTGTCTAAAACTGTTTGAATCATATCTGTAAGTATAACAGAACTTATATAGCAGTCAAAACCCTGAGGACTAACCTTTTTTTTTTTAAGGAACTGTCTGTTCAATGAGTTATTATGGGCAAGCCAGAATTCTAATCACTACCTCGCAGTTCCTACTGCTTCCACTGGATGTCGCCAGTGTATGGAAATAGGTTGAAGTTATTCTTTTTAACAATGATGAAGAAAAACACCAGGAAGTGGAGTGACGTCTTGTTGTTTTTTTTATTGTTGCGCAAGACTTGAAAAGTACCGTGAGTTTGTTGATCTCCTTTATTGAAAACAGATTGACCCGTCCTCAATTTGATCGATTATTAACGTTTACAAATACCTTAAGTTGTATTACAAAAGTACTTTGAAATGTTTTGGCAAAGTTTAGAGGTAATTTTTTAGATATTTTGTCGTGATTTTGCGCAAATTGAACGCTGTTTTTTTCTGGTACAACGGCGCAAATAAATGGACAATTTGGATTATATGGACGGAATTAATCGAACTAAAGGACCATTTGTGATGTTTATGGGACATATTGGAGTGCCAACAAAAGATCTCGTCAAAGGTAATGCATGTTTTATATTTTTATGTGCGTTTTTAGTTGCGCCGGCATGTTGAATTTGTCAACAAAGAGAGTGTAGCCCTTTGTCATCTATCCAGATAAAGCATCTTATGCTTTCGCCGAAAAGCCTTTTTTGTAATCTGACATTGTTGGCTTGGATTCACACGAGTGTACGCTTTAATTTGGTAACTTATATGTGTAATTTAATATAATTTTATAGATTTTTATTTTGAATCTGGCGCTCTACATTTTAACAGGCTGTTGGGACGCAAGCGTCCCGCTATCCCAGAGAGGTTAAGGACGCTGGTAGGAACAGGGGAAAAATGGATGAGAAATTTGGTGAGCACCATTTTATGCATGTATAAAATAGCTACTGCAAACTCTGGGAGCAAGTAATTGCGAAATCACATACAAGCGAAAAAATTATTAAATTCCAAAGACAGGTAAATCCAGCTTATAGAAGCATAGCTAGTAGCTACCGAATGTCATTTTCGGTGAGTGTGGACATGTACAAGTGAAAAAGACAAATTGTCCAAATGAACAACATTGTGATTCATGGTTTTCTGATGGAAGCAGAGGGGAGAAGGTCATTGATGACGGTCTTCAGCTCATCTGCAATGTAGAGACCGTGTGTCTGTTGTCCCTCGTGTCTGTGCTCTTGTAGAATACTGGTTGAGGGGTGGAGATAGTTAATTATTCCTTGCCCACGAACATTCGACCACCCATCAGAGATGATTGCAATACAGTATGTTTTCTCTATGATTTGCTTGGCCTTCACTTGAACTCTGTTGAACTCTGCATCCAGCAAATGATTAGATAAAGCATGTCTGGTTGGAGCAGTGAATGCTGGGCAAAGACCATTCAGAAATCTCTTCCAATACACGTTGCCTGTGAGCATCTGAGGTGAACCAGTTGCATACACAGCTCGAGCAAGACATTCAACATTTCTCTGACTATGTTCCTCCATTGATTCAAAACAACTTCTGATTCCAGGAGGACCATGAGCTGTACCTATTGATTATGTGCCGAGTCATCATTTTCACCTCGAATAGAAGTAGAGGGACTTTTGTCCGAGGTTGCCTGTTGTGAGCGCCGAGGGAACTTCATGCTCTTGGCCAGATGATTCTGCATCTTTGTTGCATTCTTCACATATGATTTGGCACAGTATTTTCCTATGTACACAGCTTTTCCTTCTACATTAGCTGCAGTGAAATGTCTCCACACATCAGATGATGCCCGTGGCACTATCCTGTAAAGATTATGAATAAAATGTAAAAAAATAAATAAAATACAATTCCACGTACAGATAAATGGTTAAGCAGTTATACAATTCCTTTGTAAGAAATGTTTTAAAATGAAACATGTATGGAAACAGGTGAATTAACACTCCTTAGTTAGCAGGCTCAAGCAAGCTAAAACCCACATGGTAGCAACAACTAACTAGCAGAAATTGCTGAGTTAGAAATGATTTAAAACACACTTTGCTGTAGGCTACTATTTAAAAACAATTTTTTTATCATGTCACATAAAATATTCACCCCACCCAGTATTGTAATCAAAACTTACCAGAAAGCATGTAGTCCTAGGCTCAGACAGTGTAGTAGTGTGGGCTCAATAGAATCTCATTAGTGTGCAAGATCTTGAGAATCAGCTGTATACGTAATGGAAGAATGCACTGTTGCATGCAGAGGGTTGCAATTCCATTGAATTGGGGATAGTTTAACCAAAATATGCCACAAGACCTAAAGACCTAAAAAGGTTCCCTGTTATAAGCTAACTTTGATGAATTTAAGCAAAAATTCCCAAAATTTCCAGGATTAACTTCCCATGAAAAATTTCTATAAAAATGCAGGAAATTTACTGGAAAGTTTCCGACCCTTTGCAACCATAGTCTCGACACAAATGTAGGGTTTCTATCCAAGTCAGCTGGTCATTTGTTCTATCGATTGGTAGAGACGCGACACAGTCGTTCAGTCTTTTTGCTTTGCATCTATGGATGCAGTCATTCGTTCTAAATGTTCCATTGCCATACTGGCTGGCAACGTGCTTATCCCTTGTTTGCTAGCTAGCCAGCAAACTTAGTCATGTCAAAATGTGCAGCCAGAATAACAGAAAAGTAGCTGCGTTTGCATAAACTTTTCTAGCGACATTTGGATACATCCATAACAATGAGCTAATGTGGCACAATTTCGCTTGGCATATAAAATTTGCTCACTCGTCAGGGCACTGTTGTTCAGAGGAGCTAGCCAACAACACAGCTAACACAATCAACCCAACTGAAGCTGGAAAGACTGCAAACTAGCTGCACCTTGTTTCGTTTGACATTTTTTCAATGACATTTCTTATATATAAAAATTATGCCAGCTGATTCATGATTTCGACTTGCTGAGAAACGCTGCCTGCCTGCCTGTCTTGTCCTTACACATTCATTACTATGTGACTGCTGGAGATCGAATTTGAATACTGAAACAATGTTGTAAATGTTGGAGAGACAGACGAGGTTTATACAAAAGAAATGTGAGAATGTCTTGATGCTTTTTATAATGGTCAAGTTCGTAAATTGCTTGGCTGATGAGACAGTGGATTGCACAGTCAGATAGAACAGAGTAAATAGGCATTTTAACGTTAGATTTAGCAGGTGGTAACTTGTGGAATAGACACTGGCTGGAATGCGGTTTTAACCTCTTTGGCCTAGGGGTCAGTATTTCGACATCTGGATGACAAGCGTGCCCAAAGTAAACTGCCTGTTACTCAGGCCCAGAAGCTAGGATATGCATATAATTGGTATATTTGGATAGAAAACTCTAAAGTTTCTAAAGCTGTTAAAATAATGTCTGCGAGTATAACAGAACTGATATGGCAGGCAAAAACCCGAGGACAAACCATACAGAAAAAAGAGAGAGAAAAAAATTCAGCCCACCACTGATTTCAATGGCTGTCATTTTTAATATGATGGGAAAACCTCCCAGATTGCAGTTCCTAGGGCTTCCACTAGATGTCAACAGTCTTTAGAAAGTTTCAGGCTTGTTTTAGTGGCTCCCATTTGGCTGTAGTGTTTCCACACGTGTGGATGAGAGCATGTACTTTGTTGTTTATCTCCGGTAAAGACAATAACAATTCTCCGTCTTAAATTTTGATTGTTTATTTACGTATTAGGGTACCTGAGGTTTGATTATAAACGTTGTTTGACTTGTTTGGAGAAGTTTATAGGTAACTTTTGCGATTCATTTTGTATGCATTTTGAAGGTGGGAAACCGGTGGATTATTGAATAAAGCGCGCCAGCTAAACTGAGTTTTTGGGGACATAAAGAACTTTATCGAACAAAAGGACCATTTGTGATGTAGCTGGGACCTTTGAGTGCCAACAGAAGAAGATCTTCAYAAYGTAAGGCATTTATTTTATCGCCATTTCTTTATTTCTTTTCTAGTTTCTGGACATTGAGCCTGTAATCGAACGCACAAATGCTATAAGACCATTAGACAGGTCAACATTCACAAGACCGCCGGGGCAGGCAGATTACCAGGACGTGTACTGCGAGCATGRGCTGACCAACTACCAAGTGTCTTCACTGACATTTTCTAACTCTCCGTGTCCTAGTRTGTAATACCAACATGTTTTAAGCAGACCGGACATAGTGCCTGTGCCCAAGAACACTAAGGTAATCTGCCTAAATGACTACCAACCCATAGCTCTCACATCTGTAGCCATGAAGTACTTTGAAAGGCTTGTCATTGCTCACATCAGCATCATCCCAGAAACCCTAGACCCACTCCAATTTGCATTCCGCCCCAACAGATCCACAGATGATGCAGTCTCTATTGCACTCCACACTGCCCTTTCCCACCTAGATAAAAAAGAACACCTATGTGAGAATGCTATTCATTGACTACAGCTCAGCGTTCAACACCATAGTGCCCTCAAAGCTCATCAATAAGCGAAGAACCCTGAGACTAAACACCTCCCTCTGCAACTGGAACCTGGACTTCATGACGGGCCACTCCCCAGGTGGTAAGGGTAGGTAACAACACATCTGCCACGCTGATCCTCAAAACAGGGGTGCGTGCTCAGCCCCCTCCTGTACTCCCTGTTCACTCATGACTGCACGGCCAGACACGACTCCAACACCATCATTAAAATTTGCCAACGACARAACAGTYGTAGGCCTGATCACGAACAACAACGAGACAGCCTATAGGTAGGAGGTCAGAGTCCTGGCCGTGTGGTGCCAGGACAACAACCTCTCCCTCAACGTGATCAAGACAAAGGAGATGATTGTGGACTACAGGAAAAAGTGGACCGAGCAAGCTCAATTCTCGTCGACGGGGCTGTAGTGGAGCAGGTTGAGAGCTTCAAGTTCCTTGGTGTCCACATCACCAACAAAGTAACATGGTCCAAGCACACCATGACAGTCGTGAAGATGGCACGACAAAACCTATTCCCCCTCAGGAGACTGAAAATATTTTGCATGGGTCCTCAGATCCTCAAAAGGTTCTACAGCTGCACCATCGAGAGCATCCTGACTGGTTGCATCACTGCCTGGTATGGCAACTGCTCAGCCTCTGACCGCAGCGCCAAGTCTAGGTCCAAGAGGCTTCTAAAAAGCTTCTAACCCCAAGCCATAAGACTCCTGAACATCTAGTGAAATGGCTACCCAGACTATTTGGATTGACCACCCCACCCCCCTTTTCAGCTGTCCTAACAATGGCAAAAGGGTTTGCTAATGATCAATTAGCCTTTTAAAATGATAAACTTGTATTAGCGAAAACAAAGTGCCATTGGAACACAGGAGTGATGATTTCTGATAATGGGCTTCTGTATGCCTATGTGAATATTCCATTTTTAAAAATCTGCCATTTCCAGCTACAATAGTAATTTACAACATGAACAATGTCTACACTGTATTTCTGATCAATTATGTTATTTTAAATGGACAAAAAAAAAAGTGCTTTTCGTTCAAAAATAAGAACATTTCTCAGTGACCCCAAACTTTTGTACGTTATGTACGTCAGCTTTGACATCGGTTTTGCACATCGGCGTTAAACTAGACATTGGGCCAGACATTAGACATGATGCCAACATTTTTTAGCTAATATCGGCCAATTCGGATATGCTTACCGATATATCATGCATCCCTAACTTTAAGACTTATCTTTCTTAAAAACTGCATTGTTTGTTAAGGGKTTGTAAGTATGCATTTCACTGTAATGTCTGCTGTATTCGGTGACAAAAAAAAATTGAATTTAAATTACTATGAAGCGGCAGCTGCAGAGATGAACAGCGCATGGGTTTTGAAAGTAGACTAATTTGAGAAGGCCCAATTAATTTAAACAGTTTACATTTTAATTTGACTTAATGCTACCTAGAACAAGTGTTTGTGTGTTGGAGCCCATTTCTTCCTATTCAATAAGAGGTAGGACTACATGTTTGACAAAATTAGAGTGTACTATCCATTGATTTTGTCAGCCAATTCCTTCAGTCACCATGCACTCCTTATATATCTCAGTGTCAATGAAGTGCTTGGTGTGTTAAGTTAAAACGAGGGCTTGAATTGAGGGGGTGAGGGTATTGTGGCTATTTATAAAAAAGAAAATGACTAAAAGCATAGACCTACCCCTTTTTTTTTAGCTTAGTATTTGAGAAGAAAAAAAATATGGACCTGATTATATAAAGCGATCTATAACAACGCTTTATACTAGAAACAAGCTGTAAAATGCCGGGAAAAGACTATGCATATGGGATATCTTTGGTTAGTCTATGACATTCAGATGCTGTGCTACAACATTCTACAGCCAAGGAGACCATTAAAAAAAAAACTTTGCTTGGAAACTAATGTGTGATTCTGCCACTATCAATTGATGTTTGACATTTRAACAGGCTATTGAACAAAATACTAACTCCAAATCACTCAAGAGCAAGCCTAAGGAGAAACAAAAATGTATTTAGGAAATCAATTGTGAAGCATTTGTGACATGCTACAGGCTGGCAGGAGCGCTCAGCATTAACAGCAGTTCAACAACATGCCTATAAAATAACCATTTTAGGCTATATAAAATWAAAATAAATGAATGAAACAAAAAATGCCTTATTAGGCTATACAGTGCCTTTGAATTCACTTTTAGAAACTCGAGTTTGGCCAGTCTTTGGTTTGAGGATCATGCGCTGTTTGTTAAATTTAGCCTAGCAGATGTTATTATATTCCAATGCACCAATCAGTCAACACAAATCTATTTTGTAACAACAATYTCATGGAATAAAGTAGAAAAAGACAGTTTCCCAAATAAATAAAAAGTTACAAGTGCATATAGGTCTACCTGATGATATGCGGCTGCTGTGTTAAAGAAATAGCTTTTCTCGATTTCATTGATGATCAGATACTTCAGATGTGACTGGTTCTGTTGAGCTCAACTTTTACAGCTGATAGAAAACTTCAGGACTGTCCCAAACTTAGACTAACCTATTTTGTTAACAATAGCATGTATAGAAAACAAAACATCTCCATGGCTGCAGCATGCACACATTCAATGTCATGCTCTGTTGTGGTATTAAACAAATMTTCTGCTTGTCTCCAGTCATGTAAAACGACGCAGAATTGCATGAAATGCGTTTATAAAAAGGCGAATTATTCTCGGAACGCAAATAAGATATCCATTATAATAAAAACACTGCYTGAATATCTTTTCACCCCTACCATTGTCCGCGGTGGTCAGCGACTCTGCAACCTTCTTTGCCAAGGCTGGTCTGTCCTAGGAGTGAGGATAAACGGTAGGGATGTTCTCTGCTATTTTTTTTATTATTATTTTGGGTATATGGGAGGGTCACTTGTCTTTTTTCAAGCGTTCAGMGAGGGTCGGGTAAAAATGTATTTTACTCTAGGGAAGGCCATCTGTTTTTATTTCAGAAGTCCGATTTTCTCCAGGTACCCCTCATCACAAATAGCACAGTCCCTAACTTAAAAATGACTTAGCCTCAAAAGATGGTTAAAACTATAATTGTGATATCAGGGATGGTCAATCCTGGCATCCATAGCCGTCTATGAATTTGATAGTGATTACATTTCTCCAGCCCCATCCCTTAGCTTTTTAACAAACAAGGTGTGCGGAGGCTGGTTTTTTATTGTTTCTACTGCTGATTTAACAATCCCTTGAAAACGGCACGTAGTTGTCAATGGTTTTAGTGGAGCTGGGGATCTCCTTGCCCCACAGCAGCCAAATCGAATGCACGGCACCGTATTGTGGCGTTTTATTGAYCGACCGACTCACGTCATATGGAATTCCCCTCGACCACACACACAAATTGGGGGAAACCAATATTCTTTGACATTGACTCCTGCTGTAAAAGAGCCAACTTTGTTGTCAATGTTTAGTTATACAGAAATAACAAAACATGCCGAAAAGCTGCTGTGTTTGTTGTACAATGGCAAAAAATCCCAACCTACAATTCACAATGCTCCCACATAAGGAAACAGAGCCAGCGAGAAGAGTCCTGTGGCTTCAGACTATTCGGCATGGGAGAGTGGGAAATGTAGGGAATCCAAGGAGGTAGCTATGTSTGTTGAACACATTTAATCACAGGCAATACATTTAACTTGTTTAGTATAGTCCGTTTAACACCACTCACTACTTGTCGCTGTATAATCAATGTGTGTTGTTGCTTGTCTTGGCTAGCTTAATGTTACGTCAGAAGCTAGCTAGCACTCACGTGGCATGAAAAGCGGCATGAGGGAAGCCCTAAAATATGTTTTTCTAAGTAGTGAGAACACTCAGGAGCAAGCAATGTTGAAAATAAATCTTAAGACATGTACTTAAATCTAGTTGTGTCATTGACTAAAACAAGCAGACAATAAAATTAGGTTTGAAAAAGGTAAAGTGTTTGCTGCTAGCCAATTGGGTAAACTAGGTTACCACAGGTTGTTTTCCCCACAGGTGGGCGGGGAGTTCTAATACCCGATTCAGGAAGTGACAAAACTTTCCGCCTGAACAGGCAATAATGTCCATCTGCACACTGTGGTTACTACATGCCGTACCKACTGCTAGCGCTGAGGCTGCTAGCGCTGTCTCTGGCCCACACTCCAGCACAGTAGGTGGTAGTAATGCACCAACATTGGATGCCAACTGCCGAAAAACCACCACCAAAGAAGGATGCTGCTAGTTTGCTTGGGGGACAACGGTACAGTGTCCTCCACCCCCACCTAGTTGTGTCAACGTTACAGCGAGGGAAGTAGCTAGCTATTGTTGCCAACCCAACCTTCGTATGGCACTACTGGGCAGGGATTACCATAGGCATAAAAGGTTTGCAGTGTGGTTAAYTTTTTAATCCGATTTTTATAGAGAAATAGTACAAATAGCCAGGTTTAGCCAGTCTAAATTCTAGAAAGTGGCCCGATGCGAGATGCTTAAAGAAAAATCCCAGTCCGAGCCCCCCCAATTCCCAGTTGTCTTTAACGCACTGGTTTCGGAAATCACCGAGTTCCCAGTTGTTTGGAACGRGGCACAAATACTGGCAAAATTCTCGTACATGGCACATTTATCATCACCAGCATTAGAGCGGATTGCAACAACGACCATTTGTTTTTTTCTTTCTGTTAACAGTTAACGTTACTGTTATACTACGATTTTTATATTTGCTAGTAGGCAACKCTATCAACAATAAGTCAACATCCCTTGTAAAATAAACAAAACGAATGCAGATAACAGGTTTACCAACTCGAAAGAAAGCCGTCAAACGCCACAACACCCCTCTTGTCAAAATGGCTGATCCTCTGTAGCTATATCAAGCCAACTCGGACCTGACACCGGGACATGTTGAGGATAACAAATTGAAGGCATACATCGTATTCGAAACACTAAACTATCTATATTTCTGCACACAAAACACTTGCTTTCAATGCTAGCTAGTGTGTGGAACATTAARGTTAGCTAAAGTGGATCGGGAATTTGTCAATCCAGCACACCCAGTTTTTGTAATTTTATCGTCAAACTCGCAAATATAAACACTAAAACAACGAGAGGAAAAACCATACCTTGATACTTTGAGTCAATTTCTCGCAGCAGAGAGACGTTTCTTTGTATATCCAAAGGCATGGACTCAACACATTCCAAATAATCCTCCACATAGCTGACCAGTTGTGACTTTTCCACGTTTGGATAGTGATGACCTAACATTGTTCCACCGATGCATTGAGACAATCAAGAAAACTTGTAAATAGATTTGAGATAATGCATTTAGTATGGTTTTCTTGCGCCAGTATTGTTGCTTACTATATTCACTGGTCAGTTCACTTCAAACAACTGCACACCGTGCGCATGCGCATGTATTCCTTTTATGGCAGTGCACAGCGTTTTCGCGTTTTACTTGACAGGGGGATGGGCCATTCTTATTTCCAGCGTTTGGATTGGCTGTGAATAAAATAAAGGCCGCCTTTATTATTATGAACTTTTCCCGGGGAAGTAAACCATTAAGTATTTTTAACACCATTGTTTTTTTATCATACTTTTTTGTTCGACCGGTAAAATAGTTGTTCACTCCAGACGTGCCAAGTGTCACGTCTGGAGGAAACCTGGCACCATCCCTACGGTGAAGCATGGTGGTGGCAGCATCTGTGGAGATGTTTTTCAGTGGCAGGGACTGGGACACTAGACAGGATCGAGGAAAAGATGAATGGAGCAAAGTACAGAGAGATCCTTGATGAAAACCTGCTCCTGAGCGCTCAGCACCTCAGACTGGGGTGGTTCACCTTCCAACAGGACAACGACCCTAAGCACACAGCCAAGACAATGCAGGAGTGGCTTCGGGACAAGTCTCTGAATGTCCTTGAGTGGCGCAGTCAGAGCCCGGTTTTGAACCTGATCAAACATCTCTGGAGAGACCTGAAAATAGCTGTGCATCCTGACAGCTTGAGAGGATCTGCAGAGAAGAATGGGAGAAACTCCCCAAATAAAGGTGCCAAGCTTGTAGCATCATACCCGAGAAGACTTGAGGCTGTAATCGCTGCCAAAGGTGCTTCAACAAAGTACATCTTTCAAAACAAGATATTCAATGTGACAGGAAACCCCAAAAGCAATCATATTAAAATCAAATTGTATCGGTCACATGCGCCAAATACAACAGGTGTAGACTTTACTGTGAAAWGCTTAGTTATGAGCCCATTACCAACAGTGCAGATGTAAAAAGTAAGACAAATATTTGCTAAATAAAAAAGGAAATAGTAACACAATAAAAACAATAACGAGGCTATATACAGTGAGTACCAGTACCGAGTCAATGTGCAGGAGCACGAGGTAAATGAGGTAATACAGTATGATCATGTGGGTAGGGGTAAAAGTGACTAAGCAATCAGGATATATAATAAACAGAGTAGCAGCAGTGTGTGTGAATGTGTGTGGTGTCAATATGCATGTGTGTGTGTGAGCGTATGTAGTGTGTGTGTGTGTGTGTTGGAGTGTCATTGTAGTATGCGTGAGTGTATGGGTATTGAGTGTGCATAAAGCCAGTGCAAGGGAGTTRGTGCAAAACAATTAAGATAAATAAATATCAAATGGGGTCAATATAAATTGTCCGGGTAGCCATTTGCTTAACTGTTCAGCAGTCTTATGGCTTGGGGGTAGAAGCTGTTCAGGTGCCTTTTGTTCACAGACTTGGCACTCCGGTACCTCTTGCAGTGCGGTAGCAGAGAAAACACTCTATGACTTGGGTGGATAGAGTCTTTGAAAATTTCTAGGGCAGGGCTCTTCAACACTGTTCCTGGAGAACTACAGTCCTGTAGAATTTCCCTCCAACCCTAATCGAGCGCATCTGATCCTATCAGTAAACTGGTTGACAAGCTGAATCAGGTTAGTTACAATTGGGGTTGGAGTGAAAGCTCCGGTTGGTATTGTGACATCGGCTCTGGGTCGCCGCCGATGGAACCGGGGGTGCCTAGCCAGCTSGTCGGGCTTKCACGCCCTAGCTTGCTCGAGAGGTTTCCTTTCCCCGGTTGGCTCGGATGGCGCCCATCCCACGTCGGGCCTCAGCCGGATCGTCAGTTCTTGTTCGCCCAGCCGGTCCAGAAGTTTTTTGTCTTTTGTTTTGTTGTTGAGGTTGGGGTGGTTTCCGCCGCCGATGGAACCGGGGGTGCCTAAGCCAGCCTGTCGGGCTTTCACGCCCTGGCTGGCTCGAGAGGTTTCTTTGCCTCAGTTGGCTCAGCGGCTTCCCATTCCACGTCACGCTCCACCGGATCATCGGGCTCCCTTTCTGCAGCGGGATCGACAGGTGTCTTGCCTCAGCTGGATCGTCAGGCTCCCATGCTTCAGCCGGCTCGCCAGGCTCTCACGCTCCTGCCGGTTCGTCGGGCTTCCACACCTCAACTGGCTTGCCCAGCGCCCAAGTTTCGGCCGGTTCGCCCAGGTGGGACGCCATGTGGTGTCCCAAGAGGGGGAGGTACTGTCACGTCTGCTCCCGCTATTCCCTCCCCCTGGTGCTTAAGGGCGCTAGGTTGCCCTGCATCACGCACACATGCCTTCCCTCGTCACGCGCATCAGCGATATTGGACTCACCTGGACTCATTCATCACCTGTTTATTTCCTCCCCTATATTTGTCAGTTCCCTTGCTCTGTTCCCAGCTGCTGCATTAATTGTTTTTTGTCTTTGTATTAGTTTGCTGACGCTGTTCCTGTCTCGTTCCATGTCCGTTATATATTAAATGTTTTACTCCCCGTACCTGCTTCGTCTCTCCAGCGTCAACTCATGTGACAGGGCCTTCCTCTGACATCACCTGGAATAGAGGTCCTGGATGGCAGGGAGTTRGAACCCAGTGATGTACTGGGCCGTACGCACTACCCTCTGTAGCACCTTGCGGTCGAATGCCGAGCAGTTGCCATACCAAGGATGATGTAGCCAGTCAAGATGCTCTCAATGGTTCAGCTGAATAACTTTTTGAGGATTTGAGGGTCCATGGCAAATCTTCTCAGCATCCTGAGGGGAAGAGGTGTTGTCGTGACCTCTTAACGACTGTGTTTGGAACAGGATAGGGCCTTAGTGCCGCTCTACTACAGACCCGTCAATGTGAAGGGGGCGTGTTCAGCCCTCCGTTTCCTGTAGTCCATGATAAGTTCCTTTGTCTTGCTCACATTGAGGCAGAGGTTGTTGTCCTGGCACCACACTGCCAGGTCTCTGACCTTCTCCCTATAGGTTGTCTATAATCAGTTCTACCACGTCATGCCGTCGGCAAACTTAATGATGATGTTGGAGTTGTGCGCGGCCACGCAGTCGTGAGTGATGAGGAAGTACAGGAGGTGACTGAGCACACACCCCTGAGGGGCCCTGTGTTTAACTAGTGTCATTATTGTATATACTATGTGTAGGCTGTGTAGACTCGCTATGTGTAACTAAGGGAATGGCATCAACGATACACATTTAGAGCCAGCCAAACACAACAAGGCATACATTGAAGAAACACAGAAAATCAACGATCAAATCGATTGCATAAACTGTACATTTAAACCTAGGCTTACTGCTCAAGTAGGCAAATTTGTCCAAATAAGATTCCCTCATTGTGAGCAATTAGCTAGCTCACGTGCAAATGGGTGCGGTAGTTGGTCATATAAAAATATACCACTGCACTGGTATAACATGAATATTACAAAGTACATTATGCATAATGACAGTCTCACTTCCATGGTTTATATTTTTATCCATGTAGGTTCGATTAAGATTTGCTTTCGTTGATGTTGATACCTTCGACGTTTACCTCAACTTGGGTGACCTTGAAGGAGACGGGAAGGGTTCGGGTTAAACGCATTTGACTCCACCCACATTGAGCCCAGCCCCGACGTTTGACTCCACCCACATTGAGCCCGGCCCCGAACTGCACGCTGCAGTCAGGGGCTTCTCACAGGTCCTGATACAGGCTGCTCTCTTTGCTATCTCTGTCACACTGGCTGCCTACTGCTGCAAMGTGGTCTACTGTTGCTGCCCAGCTGCCAGAATGGTCAGTGTCAACAGAAATATAACATAAAGAATAGACACTAGCATTCATGGAAAATAAAAGTTTGGTTGGAGTTTAAACAACAGACTCGACCAGGTCGAAGTTTTAGTTTTGACTGCAGGCCCACAAATACTAGGCCTATGGTGTGTCTGAGCTGACTGGCCTATATTCTAATAGTTTAAAATCAACTATTTGACCAGATACCAAATAGATCTGCATTAGAAGTTACTGTAGGTCTATGTTATTATAACATGCTGATTATAACTTTTTATTTGAGCCTGTGATTTCCCTCTTTCATCGGGTGATCACAGTCCAAGTTCCTCCTGCTCAGCAATTAAGAAATATACAGTAATAAACTCAGCAGAAAAAGAAACGTCCCTTTTTCAGGACCCTGTCTTTCAAAGATAATTCGTAAAAATCCCCAAAACTTCACAGATCTTCATTGTAAAGGGTTTAAACACCGTTTCCCATGCTTCTTCATTGAACCATAAACAATTAATGAACATGCACCTCTGAAACGGTCGTTAAGACACTAACAGCTTACAGACGGTAGGCAATTAAGGTCACAGTTGTGAAAACTTATGACCCTATAGAGGCCTTTCTACTGACTCTGAAAAACACCAAAAGAAAGATGCCCAGGGTCCCTGCTCATCTGCGTGAACGTGGCTTAGGCATGCTGCAAGGAGGCATGAGGACTGCATATGTGGTCAGGGCAATAAATTGCAATGTCKGTACTGTGAAACGCCTAAGACAGCGCTACAGGGAGACAGGATGGACAGCTGATCGTCCTCGCAGTGGCAGACCATGTGTAACAACACCTGCACAGGATCAGTACATCCGAACATCACACCTGCGGGACAGGTACAGGATGGCAACAACAACTGGCCAAGTTACACCAGGAACGCACAATCCCTCCAGCAGTGCTCAGACTGTCCGCAATAGGCTGAGAGAGGCTGGACTTAGGGCTTGTAGGCCTGTTYTAAGGCAGGTCCTCACCAGACATCACCGGCAACAACGTCGCCTATGGGCACAAACCCACCGTCGCTGGACAGTACTTAATGCAGCTGATGGTCACCAGATACTGACTGTTACTTTTGATTTTGACCCCKCCTTTGTTCAGGGACACATTATTCCATTTTTGTTAGTCACATGTCTGTGGAACTTGTTCAGTTTATGTCTCAGTTGTTGAATCTTGTTATGTTCACACAAATATTTACACATGTTAAGTTTGCTGAAAATAAACACAGTTGACTGTGAGAGGACGTTTCTTTTTTAGCTGAGTTGATAAAGTTATAAAGTTTATAGTTATAATAATAACTAATCAACCAGCGGAAACATGTCTTTTTTTCCCATTGACTGAAATATTGTATATGGCTGTACAGTCTATGTCATTTCTGACTGCTAAGAGTAATATTGTGTTTCTTTTTGTAATAAAAAAAAGTGTTATTTTTAAAATAAATTGTTTTGAGTTAACTTTTTATGTTCTGTTATATTTCCAAATGTCCAAATTAGCCACGGTGTTTCTACATCTGAATTGCTTGCTGTTTGGGGTTTTAGGCTGGGTTTCTGTATAGCACTTGTTTACATCGGCTGATGTAAAAAGGGCRTTATAAATGAATTTGATTGATTGATTAATGTGCGACTCGAAACATACTGCGATTCTAGTAATGAGATGCATGATTATGGAATACAATTTCGGAAAAATGGTTAGCATATGTGCCTATGCCACAACTTCGGGAATGTAGGATCAAATTTCTCTCACTAGAGGGCAGACATTATGGAAAATAAAACTTTACTGGGCGTTTACTCATCTKATTTTATGTGCTACATTCAAATACAAAACGTAGGCTGTTTATTAAATAGGCTGTAGGATATCTTTGCAGCAACTCTGTGGAAATGGAAGGTAAATTGTTTTCGTCTTGCATTTGTTTAGTTTAATTCAACCTACTAGGCTGCATAATTCCTTCAAAATGTCCGGACAATGTGGTCTACAAATGTCATTTCCAAACAAACGAAAACTAACCCTAAGAAATAACTTGGTTTATTTTTGTCCAATTCTGGATGCCTACCTTGGCCTATTGCCTAGAACAGTTATGGTTATGTATAGGCTAAAACAGTTAGGGGTCTGTTTTCCACATTGGCATATGGTTTTCCATCCTCTATCCCGCCGAAGTTGTTGCTGAAACTGGGGTTATTGCGGACTCACCCGACAATTCACAACCTGCCGGCGACATGAATGAAGAAAGAGGTTCCCTCTTCGATGTTACATTTCTGGACCACGACTTTCCAGGTGCTGAGACCGAGACCCCGACCCGCAAGACCTACCAGGAGTTCCAGCCCAAAGCACTGGGGGTGTGTGAGTCTATTTTTGCGGAGGCGAAATCTAAGAAACAACTAAATTCTCATCAATTCCCTTCAGAATAAGGCTATTTTACTAAACGACTGATYTTGTATTCCATTGTTAATTGGTTCTCAATTACTTCACTTGATTTAATAACGTTAAAATGCAACCATAAATCTGTTCTTCCTACTGCATGTATTCTGTAGGAATCTTGACTTTGTGGATATTTCCTCATCATAGGTCTCTCAGATCACTTTGGGTGTGTTTGTGCTCAACTCAGTTTATGTCAGTGTCGCCAACCGATTGGATCAGAGAAATGAAGAAGTAACCAGAGCGATAGGCTCCCTGTCTGTGAGTAGGATACGTATCTATGCATGTCCTTGGCCGCTTATTAGGTTTATTAGTATGGTAAATAAATTCATGCTATTATTGAACAAGTGAAGAAAGTTATGATTTGTTCTTGTTTTTCCTTACTGMATCTTGACATGAAATGGGTGATTTTCAGCTAACTGTGCTGTGCTCTCTGTAGGCGATAGTGGCGGGAAGTGTGGCCATAGCAGCACAGAGTCTTCATGTTCCCACAGTGAGTCATCATAGTCTGAACCCAGATCTGTTTGTGCTGTTTTGCCTACTTCTACAGTCAGTTGGCAAGAGAGCACAAACAGATCTGTGACAACCCTAAATCATTATATTTTCGAACTGAGATTACCCATTGCATTATATCTGGAAGACAAAAACATKTATTGTCTCATTTTCCTCGTCCTTTCAGTTGAAGGCGTGTCTGGGGACACAGCTGGCTACCTGCCTTATGGCCATGTTCAACGTGGTCGTCGTAGGAGGAAAGCTGTCTGACACCCACTTAGTGCCAGACTGCTGGCTTTTCACTGATTACAACAACACACATCATCACATCACATGCGACAAGCTGATGGTGAGTCCCATAGAAATAGCGTTAGAACACAGACTATACAGTATACTGTATATAAGGCCTATATAATGTATCTGTCCCGAGATCAACTACTTCAGCTGAATCTCACAGTGAAAAGATTTGGGGAAGCTCTGGGGAAACTATTGTCTTGTACAGCTCAGAGACTTAGTAGTTGGTAGCAATCAGAACATCTGTATGTGTCAAGCAAAGGTTGGAAGGTTGTTGATGGAACACATTAATATTAAAACACAATACAAATAGTGCTGTGGATGGTTAGAAAAGTAAACGTAGCAACAGTATGGTAGCGTCATTCACTCATACCTCAAACTCTGTTTCTGTGTCTGCTATCGCCCACACCTACCCAGAATTCTGTGTATCCATTCTATGTCGAGTGGTTCCTCGTGCACGCAACTCTCCTCGGCATCTCTGTCACCCTGACTATCTACAGCTGCAAGCTGCTACGCTTCTGCTCCCCTGCAGCACCCAGCATGGTAAGAGTTCATTTCAAGAGCATGAGAATTTGAACACATGCCAAATGGTTTGGCCAGATGCATGTTCCATACTCGCATGCTCTCGTACACTTCACTGAAGCTATTTGATCGCACACACAATGTATTTACAGTTCAGCTGCTATGCTTAATCTGAGAATGCTTTCATTGTTGTTTAATCATGTTTTCTTTCTTAAAGCCTGTGGTCACTGCATATACTAGCCCTGCTCAGTGACAAGAGATGAGGTACATAGAAAGGAACCTAAAGCCATCATGAAGAGACACTGACGGGCCTATCTAGCCATGCACTTTTTTCAAATCTATTTGTCACTGTTTTCTGTCTTGCACATACACTTGATGTTGACGATATGTCATATTATATGGTTGCCTTTTTTATGCTATAGTTTGGTTATTTTGTTGTGTGTTCCGATGATAGAGTATGTCTGTTTAGATCTATATGGTCTCAGGTGCTATTTTAGTGATGGTTTTAAGGATGGAAACTTTGTGGGTACATCATATTGAAATAAACACTTCCTCAGGGGCAAACACTTGTGCTTTCAATGGCTCKAAAACAAAGCATCCATGTTTTATTGGTTGTACATACACTACATATAGGTTTTACACACATTTAAAACGGCCTTATTCATGATTGTATCTGTTAACTAAAAAAAACAATCTAAAAGGGGTTCATATGCTGCATTAAAAAAAAAATTCAAACCAGATCAGCATGATTTTTGTGCAAACATTAAATCTTCTGACGGATCAATCAATTGATCAACCCTTTGCTGTTGCAGGAAAGTCCATTCAAGAGTAACTTGCTAGTCATTGATCTACTGTATTTCATCCTATCTTCGCAGTCTCTTCTCTGTACAGTCATGGTGACTCGGGTAGCAGTTCAAAGTTCATATTAGGAAGGTTCTGACTGATCACATTCAGATTAGATCTGCAGTTCATCTGTCCAATGGTTCTGTGGAACAACACAGATGCATTATTACAAGTCATATAACAGAAGTATCACAGATGCCTTGGGCCTTCATCCTAATATTTTTACTGTTAGTTATTGAGGCAAGTCTGAATTAATAAGTCAAATACAAAACACTGACAATCATAATTCCTACATTTGAATCCCCCACTTACTTGGGATGAGGATGTCTTCTCCTCCAGGTCTCCGTAACAGCCATTCTTGTGGCGAATCAGACTCCCCCACAGTACTGAGTGACGGCACCCGGGACACTCCCCCTCCACGGGAAGGAGATGTGCGGCCTCACCCGTCAGAAAGTGTTTGGCTAAGCAAATCAGGTGGCTGGTCATGTGACATAAGGGATGGAAGCAGGTCATCTTATCTGCAGACTGAAAGGATTAAATTAAATGAGATGTTTCGATGCAGAGTTGGAACAAAACCCTGCGTCTTCAATGCTCTCTAGGACCAGGATTGGTGGCCACTGTTGAGCTTTACTATAAAGCGCCACTAGCTTTACCTTAACAGTCCCCTGACAAAGGAGGCATATATCTGCACCCTTCTCCACTTGTTCCTCTTCCACATGCTTCGGTTTCTGTTTCCTGACCCTGATGCTGCCGAAGGCCAAAGGGACGTGCAGCGGCGGCTGAAGGCCAGGCTCAAAGTCCATCCTGTACTCCTGCTTGAGCCAGCGGGTGGTGAGGGGCAGGCGGCTCCACGGCATCACCCGCAACATGTTGGACACCACACGCCAGTGGAACTGCAGGCTGGATTCCTTCTTTGAGCGCCGGGTGACGTGGGACAGGCGTCGGGAGGAGTGGGGGTTCTGCCATGCCCACTCAAACTATTGATGGAAGGAAGGAGAAGACAGAGGTTAGGTCTTGAAACGTCAATCTGGTGGGGAAGTTGACACATATGGGGGGGGGTGTAACTAAGGTTGTTGAATTGAAAGTTACACGGAACCCAAACCGTGCGCGTGCGCTATCGTGCATAAATGTATTTTGTCCCCCCACACCAAACGCGATCACGACGCGCAGGTTAAAATATCAAAACAAACTCTGAACCAATTATATTAATTTGGGGACAGGTCGAAAGCATTAAACATTTATGACAATTTAGCTAGTTAGTTTGCACTTGCTAGCTAATTTGTCCTATTTAGCTAGCTTGCTGTTGCTAACTAATTTGTCCTGGGTTATAAACATTGAGTTGTTATTTTACCTGAAATGTACAAGGTCCTCTACTCCGCCAATTAATCCACACATAAAACGGTAAACCGAATCGTTTCTAGTCATCTCTCTTCCTTCCAGGCTTTTTCTTCTCTTGACTTTATATTGCGATTGGCAACTTTCATAAATTAGGTGCATTACCGCCACTGACCTCGTTCGTCTTTCAGTCACCCACGTGGGTATAACCAATGAGGAGATGGCACGTGAGTACCTGCTTCTATAACGCTTCGAACACACCGACTGTGTAATTGCGTCACTGCTGCATAACATTTTGCGCAGCTAGGCACCTATACTGATGCAGATGGTCGCATGCGGTTGGACACATGGAGGAGAGAATCATTTTCGCAGTTTCCTCAAAACAGTGTCTTTTTGACACAACTGCTGACAGCTATAGGGACATAAACACAAAAAATGCTGCTTGGAGACAAGTGTCCACGATAGTAGGATTGCCAGGTCAGTTTAGTAGTGAGCTTGTGCTAGATGTGGCTAGTTTTTTTTTTTTACCTTTATTTAACTAGGCAAGTCAGTTAAGAACATATTCTTATTTTCAATGACGGCCTAGGAACAGTGGGTTAACTGCCTTGTTCAGGGACAGAACGACAGATTTTTAACGTTAGCTAGCTAGCTAACCTAGCTTGCTAACCTAGCCAATGAGATGTGTGTGTGAAAGAAATAGTCATAAATATTATGCTAGTTACTAACCATGATAACTCTCCCAAATAATCATGTTTGAAGAGTGTGAGTGTGTATGTCAGATAAATAGTAATAGAAATGGTAGATACTAGTGTACCACTGATAATTTGGTCAGATAACCATGTGTGTGTGTGTGTGTGTACAGTAGGTGACATGTTCATGATAGCTATCTAATAACTATAGTTATGCTAGGTAATGGTTTGGCTTATCATGTTCATGTCTATGTAGAAGACTGTAGGAGGAAGTGGAGAGGACTCAGGGACAGATACCAGAGAGAGAGAAGGGCAGAGAAATACCAGAGAGAGAGAAGGGCAGAGAAAGAGAAGAAGAGGTCTGGGCCAGCAGCCTTGGCGCTTCTGCTACATTCTTTCTTTTCTGGATCCATTTATTGTGCCTATGGCAACGAGTGGCATTTTACAGCCAGACCCTCTACTACGTCATCTACAAGTGTTGTCCCCACCGGTGCATCAAGACCCTCAACATCATCTACAAGTGTGACCATCGCCTCCACCGGTGCAGCGAGACCCTCTACAACATCTACATCATCCACAAGTATGACCACCAGGTCAGGATGTGGCCGTGGAGAGAAACAACATCACACCAGGCGTCATCGGAGGTACCAGCCCCCAGATCCACTCAACTCATTTCAGCAGAGGCTCCTCCAAGTCGTCGAGAGGGATGCAGCCCAACCTGATGCTCACAGGAAGGAGGATGAAGAGACCCTCMTTGCCATGAGCCCGGTGCCAACACTGAAGAGGCTGCCTCAGCAAAGAAAAGCAGCAMTCAAGGTTAAAATGTATCAGCTGCTTTTCGAAGCCGAGTTCAATGGTAAAAAAKAAAATYCCTCTACATCACAGGTAGTGTCATAASTTTTGKGACAGTGAAGTAAAGTAGGTCATT
Organism: Salvelinus sp. IW2-2015; assembly: GCF_002910315.2. Classification (NCBI taxonomy): domain Eukaryota; kingdom Metazoa; phylum Chordata; class Actinopteri; order Salmoniformes; family Salmonidae; genus Salvelinus; species Salvelinus sp. IW2-2015. The sequence goes on from NC_036876.1 coordinate 18,445,177, forward strand.
TTTACAGTATACTCATGTAGGCTAATTGGTATTTCAGATCAAAGTATTAATATGAGGCAAATGTATAGCTGTTGTTTCTAGGTTAGAWAATATCCCAAAACAACAGTTTGCTGTCTAAATATTTGCCTGTCATATTCATCTTTTGATCTGAAATACAAATTCCATGAGTAAACAGCGAGTATTACCAACTTTACCGCACTGTTCCAATATTTATGCCTCTAACTACACTATACAAACAGTATTTAGTTAACATAAATCTCACCTTTTATGGTGTTCTATTATGTTAAGCTTGTATGTGTTGTTTTTCTCTTCCCTTCCAGAGATGGAGTCAATTTAGCCGACCAGCTCACAGGAAGGACAGGAAGAGGAGTTGTCTAGTTGTTGTTTTGACCTCCCTCATTGTACATTTCATTTCACACACACGTCAGTTCCGTTTAAATTCAGTCAATTCATAAAGTKATTTGTTTATAAAGTCTTAGGATAGCATTCATTATTAGTGTTACATATATTTCTGAATTGACAGAATTGAAACTCATACACTGGACAATTCACAGATGCTCTTGTAGGTATCTTACAAGACTAAAGGTGAATGTATTTCTTTCATTTAAAACCACTTGAAAACCAGGGCGTTGAAACTTTTTGTGAAGTTATGTTCCATCAACTGGTCCATTACATCCAGGGGCCATTTGTTTGTTTAGCTGTGTTATGGCTACATATTATTTTCTTTTTTAGAGACACACACACACACATACCTCTCCACTCCTCTCTGTACATCAGATCTCCAGTGCCCTGCCCTCTCGCTCTTTATGGCCATGTCTGAAGTTCCCCTACTACGTCTAGGCTTTATGAGTAGTGCCTGTATCTGTCTGCAGTTGTGCCAAAAATACATGCTCTTGTTGTTCTCTTACAGATTACAGGCTACACATTCATTAAAAAAATAAAAAATGACACGCACACACACCTCTTTCAATTGTTTTTTATTTTTTAAATTTTACAACACATACCTATCATGTTCTTTCCTGTACTTGAATACTTATTAAACTATAATGTTTTCATAGTCAGTTGTTTATTAATATCTCGTTTATCATACTAACTGTATATCGTATAACCTTAATTAGTGGTCCTGCTCACCTGATGTACCATGCCAGGTGTGTATAATACTGACGTTAATGGGAAAGGGAAGGGTTTAAGGTGTGGTCTTTACTCCCAAATGTCACTTAAATATAGCTTCCAAATGAAGAGAGACAATGATACATAAAGTAACCTGGGGAAAAAATGCAATTTTATGGACAATGGTGGATGGTTCTTAAAATAACCTTTGTGTTATGAGGCTCTTAAAAGAGCTATTTCACTCCACGGCATACCTGCTGGCGATGAGAAGTAGGTGGTCAGCTTCTCCCTCACCTGGAGTGCCTGTCTGGGGGCGTTGTTGGCACCTGCCCTGGTGACATCAGGTAGGTGACCATTTGGCATGCCCATCTCCATCCGGAGCGGCTCCTGGAATGACCTTCGCAGGTAGTTGTGGAGAACACATGTGGCCTTCATGCAGGCATCGTCATTTGGGGCTGAGACCAAGCACTCTCCGATACATTCTCCACCGGGCTGACAGAATCCCAAAAGCGCATTCAACAACTAACCTTGACAGTCGTTTGTTAAAGATCCTTACAGGCTTTGGCAATGGCAGCTYGCGTCCAGCGTAGGGCCTCATGAGGTTGGGTCTTAAAGGGAAGGCCTCGTCGCCGACGAAGACGTGGGGAACAGGTCCCAGGTCTTCAGCCCCAGGGAGTGATGCAGGTYGTGGAATCTCCWGGGTGCCMTCCTGAAGTGCCTGCCATCACTTCCCTTGCCGTAAGCACCAACAACACGGAAACAGTAGATGGCATCTACTACAGCCAAGAGTACAACTGAATATGTACCCTTGTAGTTGTAGAATTGCAAACCTGAGCACGGTGGAGCCTGGATTACTACATGTTTCCCGTCAATGGAGCCAAGACAGTTGGGGAAATTCCACCTCTCCAGTCTTGGCCCTCCAGTCTTCCTCCTTGGGGACAGGCATGTATTCAACAACCAGACAGTCCCAAATGGCTTGTGCCACAGAGGGGACAATGCCTGCCACCGTGGACCGTCCAACTCGGAAGCTGAATCCTATGGTCCTGTAGGAGTCCCCTGTCGCCAAGAACCTGAAATATAATTCAAAATAATGATCAATATTGTGTGTAACTTGAATTCCACCCACATATTCTATCTACTCATATAGCTACCTCATTACAGTTTATTATGCTCTACTAATTATATTGTAATACTCATCAACCATCATTAACAATGCCTTGAAACAGTACAATTCAGTCTATGACTATATCAATAAYCTGTAGCCCAGGCCAACTCTACTCTTAGAAAGAATGGTACTATCTACTTAAAAGGGTTCTCTGGCTGTCCCCATAGGAYATCCCTTTTTGGTTCCAGGTAGTACCCATATATAACATTTTCCCCAAAGGGTTATACCTGGAACCTAAAATGGTTATCCTATGGGGAAAGCAGAAGGACACTTTTGGAACCTTTTTCTCTAAGAGTGTATGTGAGTCCAATAAGAATGTAATGAATGTCTTTAACTGTGTTGAACAACAATGGGTCCTGGAAAAGACTAGCCTACCTTCATCAGGGCAGAAGGAACCTCAACTTTCTTTTKATTTGGTAACATTGCATAATTAAAAAAGGATTATAAACCAACTTTGGGAAAAGTTATAGTCCTAATGAACATTCTGTACAAGTACATCTGATGTCAAGTAGGGACTATTAACTAGAGCCCTTTAGCTAGCTAGGTTGCACATAAAATATCAAATATCAATCAATTATGGTATCAAAGGCTTTAAAAATGTACTAGAATGTATCTTACCGGCTCCAACCATCTGGAGCAGGTGATCGAACTGGCTTCGGTCCAGACGAAAGTAACTTCGGAATTCCTTGAATGAGACGGTGGAACTCCCCTGCCTGCTTTCGGGACTTTAACCATCTCTGGACCTACACAGACCTGCGCTTTCGGCGGGGCTGGTCCCGGCCCAACAGCGCGATCAAGACCACCTTCCTCAACGTTGGTCTCATTGTTTAAAGAGCCTACTCTGCTATCTTGACTATTTATTATTGCATTTCGCTCCAAAACTGCATTTTGGAGGGAAATTATATTATAAGTTCTCACAATTAATTTGTGGATGTCATCGAATAAATAATATACTTGGCAAATAAATGAATAAAAAATTTAAAGAAATTATGCAATTAAACTGTTTTTATTATGTAATCCCACATTTTTTTACTGGATATGTGTGCAACAAAAATTCAACATTCACATTTAGCTACTTTGTCAAGTCTACGTGTAACAGTTTAACTTTACGTCCGTCCCCTCGCCCCGACCCGGGCGCGAACCAGGGACCCTCTGCACACATCAACAACTGACACCCACGAAGCGTCGTTACCCATCGCTCCACAAAAGCCACGGCCCTTGCAGAGCAAGGGGAACCACTACTTCAAGGTCTCAGAGCAAGTGACGTAACCGATTGAAACGCTACGCGCACCACCGCTAACTAGCCATTTCACATCCGTTACATATGCATACAATTTGATGCATAAGTTCGACCACACAGAACGCACTGCAACTGCCTCTGCAACGCAGCAAGACAAACACAACGATTGGTGTGTCAAAACGAAAAACAACGCAGTTGGTGTGTTCAACGCGTTAGCCCTTGGCAACGCAGATGCTCGTTGGCGCGCGCGAGCAGTATGGGTGCAATAATTGAATAACAAAGATTTCTAAATTTCGCGACGCGAGCGATGTGGTCAGCCTATTAGGTGAAAGAGAAGCAGTTCCTACTGACTTACCCTCAAAGCAGCTATGTCAGAGGGGAAGCCATGAATGATGAGAACCATCTCCCTGGAGAAGGCACAAAGACAAAATCCACATGATGCACAAGGTCTCTCAAAGACTGTAGAAATGGCAACAAGCCATACAACATATTATTTTACATTAGTTCTGTTAATTACCAAGGTCCCCTTCCACTGGTCCTCTTGGCTCCACCTCGGTGTCGCCCTGCGTTGTGCTGTCCTATACGACGCTCTGGATTCACAGTGAAACCAATGTAGATGCGACCCTTGAATTTGGGATTGGTGCAATACAGCATGTACACCCCGAATAAACTCTCTACCTCCAAGACCATAGTAGATGTACATGAAATGATCAAGTCACCAAAATAAAATCCATATGTAGAGTTATGTGTCAATAAACCTCACGTGAACGATCTTTGCAACCTGTCCTGTGTTAGCTAACAGTTAGCTAGCCAGCCAGCTATGTTAGCTAGCTAGTCTGACTTCTACCTGGTTACAAAAGGAACTTAACCCTGATGTGAGTAGTATGGTAATATATCGTTTTACTCCAGCATTATGAAATACATACACATTCATTTAATTAATTTCCCCTTAACCGATACTAGTTCTGCGTGAGAAAAATGTACTGTAAACAAGAGAGGAAGAAGCGAAGCGAGAGCATTTACTCCAKCCAAAATCTGTCCAAGTGAGGTAAARCCGTTTTGTATTTAGGTCTATGATAGTGTCGAATTAGCTGAGGCTTATTTGACTAATATAAGTTTCGTAATGTTCATGCTGTTACAGACGTAACAGTATAAATTAGACGTATAAGTGGATGCACGTGGCATTCCTGCAACTTTGAGAAAAACGACTTATTGGTGTGTCACGCGTATCTGCCCTCTCATTGGCTAGAATGGTCCCACCTGATCTCGCCTGCCTTCCATCTTGGAGGACATGTATTTCCACTGTTAGAGCGGTCACTCGAGTATCTTCTCAATATAATAGATAACCTTTGTTTTAACCAAACGTTTGCTGTGTTTTCAAATTAATAGAGGTTCAAGCTAATGCCTGACACAACATAGTTCAAAGCACACATTATACTAACGTTTATACATTTCAAAATGTGAATTTAAGAGAAAAATCCCACAATTTTGTATCTTGGGTCACGTGAGAAGGTATATTTACAAACTATTTATTATGTAATATATTTATTCAGGCAAGAAATTAAACAAYATCATAAAATAAGGACCCCCACATCTCCCAATTGATTGGTCACTCCGAGATGGTCCAATTCTAGCGCTCATTTGTGTAAAAATATTCTTCCCGCCCTAGTAGTATCTGGTTGGTTAGAAGTTCTGACTCCATAGTTGCGATTGGATACTTTCACATTTCCTGAGTATCTAATTCCGCCTCTCAATACATACATGGTAGTGGACCCTCCCTTTCGCTTCGTCATCTTGTTTAACAAAATAACCTACCGTAACGTTTTGGATCATAAAGCGACAACAAAACTATTGTTTCCAAAAGTATGTCTGTTACAACAGATCACATCCGTGACAAACTTATCAAGGAGATCGGAGCGGTGCATGTGGTATGTATCCCTATTCCCCAATGAATGAACATGGATGTTGCGCATCATAGGCTGCGTTTACACAGGGAGTTCAATTCTGATATTTTTTTTGGACTAATTGGTCTTTTGACTAATCAGATCACCTCTGAAAATCTGATGTGAAAAGATCTGGGTGTTATACTACAAAGCAGGATCAATGAGTTAGCCAGCTAACTTTGATAAACAACCAGAAATAAATATAGATTTTCTGCTTAATTAAGAAACTTAGATATGTGGTTTTGGTTGTTGGACCATTAGAACAAGCTTATATTTCTAAGAATAAAAAGTTATTTTAGAATATTTTGGCAAGTTAGCAGGCTAACTCATTGATCCTGCTTTGTAGTATACTCCTATGCCACGGGTTGGCAAACTTTTTGACTCGGACCACATTGGGATTTTTGAAATTCAACGGAGGGGTGCATTTTTGGGGGGACCAATTGTTTGTTAAAATCAATGTGCGTGGGCCTCCTAAGTGGCGCAGTGGTCTAAGGCGTCACTACAGACCCGGGTTCGATCCCAGGCTGTGTCACAGCTGGCCGTGACTGGGAGACCCATGGGGCATCGTCCGGGTTAGGAGAGGGTTTGGCAAGCTGACATGGTCGCCAGATGTACAGTGTTTCCTCTGACACATTGGTGCGGTTTCCGGGTTAAGCGGGCATTGTGTCAAGAAGCAGTTGGTTGGGTCGTGTTTCGCAGGACGCATGGCTCTCGACCTTCGCCTCTCCCGAGTCCGTACGGGAGTTGCAGCGATGGGACAAGACTGTACCTATCAATTGGATACCACGAAATTGGGGAGAAAAAAGGTGTTAAAAAAAATCTAAAATTGCCCTGTGCTGTTATTGATTGGTGAAAAAACAATTAGTGTAACAGAATTGGGCTGATTTGTCATTTTGTATTTGTACATTTACACTTCTACTGGAGAGCTACTGGGTGTGCAGGCTTTTGTTCTAGCTCTGCTCTTGCCTGATTCTACTAATCAATTGCTCATGATCAGAACCTTAGTTGAGTCTTGCGTGTTAGTACAGGACTGGAGCAAAACCATTCACACCCGGGTGGTGAATTGGCCACTCCTGCACTATGGTGTGACACACCCTACCAATGACCTGTTCTACCGGCTTTATTTTCACAGGAAGTTGAAGACACATCCCCTAACAGATGTGCTGCCAGCTTCAAAGTTCTAATAGTGTCTCCCCAGTTTGAGGGGAAACCACTGCTGGCGAGACACAGGTAGGCACAGTGGGCAGGTAGAGCTGATATGGGTTATGAGCTAACTTTGAATGGATATGTGGAGTAGACTGTAGTTGACTCTTGTTTCTGATTTTTGGTTTGTCAGGATGGTGAACACCTGCTTGGCTGAAGAGCTAAAAGAGATCCACGCCTTTGAACAGAAGACGCTGACACCAGAACAGTGGGAGAAACAGAAAGCACAGTGATGGAGACACACACTTTGACCATATTTACTTTACAACTTATTATGTGTAAATAAGCGACACTTGCTCACACAATGTTGACTTTCTGGCCTAACATATATTTCATTTCAGTCAATGATGCAGACTGAAATTAAGTATTAAACATGACAAAACAATCCTGGTCCGAATTCCTTAATGATTGAATGAGTGTACTGAAACTTCACTTTCAGTTTTTGTTGTGGAGGTATGTGATTATTACTGACATTATACCAAATTGTTATTAGGAATGGAACAACGCATAACACGAAACAGGCAGAAGAACTCAAATGAAATCTTATCACTTAAATAAATCATTACTGTGTTTGTTCGGTCATAACAATGAATGACTTGACTCAAGGAAATGGCTTTTCATATTGGAAAGCCCCAAATAAAATTATTTATGTGAAATCAAGTGTGTAAATGAATAAAATGGGCTGGTACAGCTTTGAGTATTGATTATATGACTCGTCTGTTGTACAAAGCTCTCTTTCCAAGGAATAGATAGTGTGCATGTGCACTGATGTCTATTGAAGCTTCAGATAAAGCTAGATGCCACACAACCGTCGGAGAGCTGGAGATTTCACAGTACAGGTGGCGACCTGCTTTGAAGCCTTTATAGTTGTGGTTGGTTATCAAGTAGTCCAATTCTGAAGCGTCTTCAATTATCACTGGCTCTTCATTTGTAGCGAGTCAGTTAAATTATATTTTTTCTCATCAATCTACACACAATAACCCATAACGACAAAGCGAAAACAGGTTTTTAGAAATGTTTGCAAATGTATTCAAATTTAAACACAGAAATACCTTATTTACATAAGTATTCAGACCCTTTGCTATGATTATCGAAATTGAGCTCAGCTGCATGCTGTTTCCATTGATCATCTTTGAGATGTTTCTACAACTTGATTGGAATCCGCCTGTGGTCAATTCAATTGATTGGACATGATTTGGAAAGGCACACACCTGTCTGTCCCACAGTTGACAGTGCATGTCAGCACAAAAACCAAACCAAGAGGGCGAAGGAATTGTCTGTAGAGCTCCGAGACAGGATTGTGTCGAGGCACAGATCTGGAGAAGGGTACCAACACATTTCTGCAGCATTGAAGGTCCCCAAGAACACAGTGGCCTCCATCATTCTTAATGAAAGAAGTTTGGAACCACCAAGACTCTTCCTAGAGTTTGCCGCCTGGCCAAACTGAGCAATCGGGGGAGAAGGGCCTTGGTCAGGGAGGTGACCAAGAACCCGATGGTCACTCTGACAGAGCTCTGTGTTGGGAGAACCTTCCAGAAAGACAACCATCTCTGCAGCACTCCACCTATCAGGCCTTTATGGTTGAGTGGCCAGACGGAAACCACTAATCAGTTAAATGGCACGCCAGCCCGCTTGGTGTTTGCCAAAAGGCTCCCAAAGGACTCTCAGACCATGAGAAACAAGATTCTCTGGTCTGAAGAAACCAAGACTGAACTCTTTGGCCTGAATGCCAAGCATCACATCTGGAGGAAACCTGACACAATCCCTACGGTGAAGCATGATGGTGGCAGCATGCTGTGGGGATGTTTTTCAGTAGCAGGGATTGGGAGACTAGTCAGTATTGAGGGAAAGATGAACGGAGCAAAGTACAGCGAGATCCTTGATGAAAACCTGCTCCAGAGTGTTCAGGACCTCAGATTGGGGCGAAGGCTCACCTTCAAACAGAACAACGACCCTAAGCACACAGCCAAGACAACACAGGAGTGGCTTCGGGTCTTTTAATGTCCATGAGTGGCTCAACCAGAGCCCGGACTTGAACCGGATCGAACATCTCTGGAGACCTGAAAATAGCTGTGCAGCGACGCTCCCCATCCAACCTGAGAGAGCTTGAGAGGATCTGCAGAGAAGAATGGGAGAAACTCCCCAAATACAGGTGTGCCAAGCTTGTAGCGTCATACCCAAGAAGACTCAATGCTGTAATCGCTGCCAAAGGTGCTTCAACAAAGTTCTGAGTAAAGGGTCTGAATACTTATGTGAATGTGATATTTCCATTTTTCTTTTTAAAGAAATTTCCACATTTTTTTAAAACCTGCTTTTGTTTTGTCATTATGGGGTGGAAAATGTTAAGGGGTCTGAATACCCTCCAAATGCACTGTATATAAGCAGGGATTTGCTATAACCAAATGGACAGGCTGAAATCAACACTGAATGGCAAACAAATGGCATCACTATAGTCTCTAGGCCATTCCGAATTCAACGAGGTGCCCCACTTGACCATAGCTTGCTCGGTCTGAACGCAGCGACCGTGCAAACAAGTGTGCCTGGAAATAAACCTTACTACTAGTAGTGATTTCAACATGCTTTTGACATATTGTGGCCTCTGGGTCACATAGACATTTTTGAATGGGGTCATTGGGGGAGGGTGGGGTGGACAAGCCACAGAGCTATTCTAGCTGCCCGCAGCAGTTCATTTAGTTTGACACACCCAAGTTTCTCACATAGAGCATAACCTGTAAAACAATGTTATCCTAACTCTGCTTCCGTGCATGCGATTTGTAAAATTCCTTTTGCCACGCGTTCAGGGCCACCTCTACTCCTTTATGAGAGTATGCGGTCCCCTTCATATCCTAAAAGGGAAGTATGAACTTGCAATATATCATAATAGTTTTTGATATCCTTTGCACATTAAGTAGCCACGAACCCGAGTGAGGTCAGCGAGCTTGTCAGCACGACGGAACATCCCTTTTGACCAAGAGTGCATAAAGGTTTGGAAGAGAAATCAACCTTTAGACCAGGAAACATGAAGCGGAGAGCTACACGTTTGAAATGGTTGAAACTTTCAACCTCAACATGAGGTGAAGAAAATGAACTCACCTACCAGACCAGGACACCGCCAGTCTGCAGCTGCACGTGTAAAGTGATTTGGAACTTTGAATATCTACCAGAGGTGGAGAGAGGAGAAGCTCATCTCAGACAATCACCAAGGAATGAACACCCATGGAGACCAGATAACTAAGAAGAACATTGTGACCTCTTGTGGACAATCAGAGCCTTACATCCACAGGAGACCCCACCAAAACCCTTTCCAAGATGGCTTGGTTCTGAAAGAGATGAGATAACGACGAATGAAGGCATTTCACACGTAAATTATTTTTTACTCCAAATGGGAGAATAGTTATAGAATGTCTCCACAATAAGTGTCCCTTTTTCTCTATCTCTCTCTTTTCCCCACCCCTCTTCATTCGTTGTGTATAAACCGCCATATTTTGTCCGTCCACCAGGGACCTTTGTCTCATGTAAGTGTGTGTGTGTATTCTGTGTTATTATTTAGTTAGCTAGTAAATACATAATTAAACCAAATTGTGTAGTACTGAATAATGAGCAAGGCTGGTTAGATCCTAGGTTACGACTGGTCAGAATGATGATGATTTGATATGAGGTAATGATTAATAAGATGACTGTTTATCGATGAAATAGGCAAAGACTTATAAAGTTTAATTCGGGAGCTGGTAACTCTCTAAACAACTTCTTCCGTGGTGCCCCAAATCCTAATGATTTGGGGCACCACGTCCTTTAGGTGCCAAGTCCTTTAGGRGCCTTTTGGCAAACTCAAAGCGGGCTGCCTTTTACTGAGGAGTGGCTTCTGTCTGGCCACTCTACCATAAAGGCCTGATTGGTGGAGTGCTGCAGAGATGGTTGTCCATGGTTGTCCATCTCCATTGTCTATCTGGAAGGTTCTCCCATCTCCAAAGAGGAACTCTGGAGCTCAGTCGGAGTGATCATCGGGTTCTTGGTCTAAGGCCCTCGCCCCCGTTTGCTCAGTTTGCCGGGCAGACAGTTCTATGAAGAGTCTTGGTGGTTCCAAACTTATTTCATTTAAGAATGATGGAGGCCACTGTGTTCTTGGGGACCTTCAATGCTGCAGACGTTTTTTGGTACCCTTCCCCAGATCTGTGCCTCGACATAAATCCTGTCCTGGAGCTCTACGGACAATTCCTTTTACCTCATTGCTTGGTTTTTGCTCTGACATGCACTGTCAACTGTGGGACCCTATGTAGACAGGTGTGTGCCTTTCCAAATTATGTCCAAACAATAGAATTGACCACTGGTGGACTCCAATCAAGTTGTAGCAACATCTCAAGGATGATTAATGGAATTTTGAGTCTCATATTAAAGGGTCGGAATACTTATGTAAATAAAATATTTCTGTTTGACCTTTTATTATAAAGTAGCAAAAATGTCAACAACAAAAAAGTATCTTTCGTCATGTGGTATTGTGTATGGATAGACAAGGATTTGTATTTATTTAATACATTTTAGAATTGGGCTGTAACGTTACAAAATGTGAAAAAGTCAAGGGGTCTGAATACTTTCCGAATGCACTGTAAATGACAGTGAAAAGAAGACAACAGAATACAAATATTCCAAAACATGCATCCTGTTTTCAATAAGGCACTAAAGTAATACTGCAAAACATGTGGCAAAGAATACAAAGCCTTATGTTTGGGGCCAATCCAACACAACATATCACCGAGTACCACTCGTCAAATTTTCAAGCATGGTGGTGGCTGCATCATGCTATAGGTATGCTTGTAGGATCAACATAAACAGAATTTTAGCTAAGCTCAGGCAAAATCCTAGAGGAGAACCTGGTTCAGTCTGCTTTCCAACAGACACTGGGAGACAAATTCACCTGTCAGCAGGAGAATAACCTAAGACACAAGGCCAAATATACACTGGAGTTGATTACCAGTTATTCTTGAGTGGCCTAGTTACAGTTCTGACTTAAATGAAAAATTCACCCAAGACCACTCATTCTTATAGTTTTTTTGTGAACAAATGTTGGATTTTGCCATCATAATAATTGTAGAAATATTTGGCATCTAATGTAGACTACAAATACATTTTTTATTTTTTATTTAACTAGGCAAGTCAGTTCAGAACAAATTCTTGTTCTCAATTACAGCCTAGGAACAGTGTGTTAACTGCCTTGTTCAGGGGCAGAACGACAGATTTCATCCTTGTCAGCTCGGGGATTCGATCTTGCAACCTTTCAGTTACTAGTCCAATGCTCTAACCACTAGGCTACCTGCCGTCCCAATGCTCTCTTTATGGGCTGGCTGGCTACCAAACGTAGCTACACACAATAATACCAAAGATAATATCAGCATGTGAAGTAGCTAGTTACTTGTTTAATCGCCTAAAACTGCACAATTAATTTAGGAGTCTACAATCTCACCAAGTTCAACCTGCAGATTGATGTGCCTCAGAGAAGAATCTGACATTTGCAACGGCGGATATACTTTTGAGGAGATGGGGAAACCCCATTGAAATCGTATTAACGCCCATTGTGTATGTTGCCAATAATACGTCAACGGGCCACGTCAACAGACCAGATGCGTTGAGCCGGCTTCATGGCACCTGGCTCGATGCCCACTCTAGCCCGGCCGATACGAGGCGCTGCTATGTACCGCACCGGGCTATGCCTMCTCACCGGGGACACCGTGCGCCTCACGGCATAACACGGTGCCTGCCCGGTCCCTCTATCTCCAAGGTAAGCACGGGGAGTTGGCTCAGGTCTCCTACCTGGCTTAGCCACACTCCCCGTGTGCCTCCCCCCAATACATTTTTGGGGCTGCCTCTCGGGCTTCCTAGCCAGCCGTGTTCCTTCGAAACGCCGGTTCCCTTTTTCTATTGCCTCTGTTCTCCTGGCTGCCTCCACCTGTTCCCATGGAAGGCGATCCCTTCCAGCCAGAATCTCCTCCCATGTGTAACATCCCTTGCTGTCTAGAATATCCTCCCATGTCCATTCCTCTCCAGATTTCGGCCGCTGCTGCTGCCCGTTACCACGCTCCTTGGTCCGTTGTTGATGGGTGGTCCTGTAACGATCTTCGTTGGGAGAAAGAGAGGAGGACCAAAGCYCAGCGTGGGAAGTGTTCACGATGAATATTTAATGGAACAAAACTGAACACTGAAATACAAAACAATAAAGTGAACGAACTAAAACCGAAACAGTTCCGTGTGGAACACACAGACATGGAAGACAACCACCCACAAAACACAATAGAAAACAGGCTCCCTAAATATGGTTCCCAATCAGAGACAACGACTAACACCTGCCTCTGATTGAGAACCATATCAGGCCAAACGAAAAACCCAACATAGAAAAACAAACATAGATAACCCACCCAACTCACGCTCTGACCATACTAAAACAAAGAAATAACAAAAAAACTAAGGTCAGAACGTGACATTTGCAGTTTTTTTACAAGATCCATGATTCGATTTTTTTTCTTCTCTTCTGTATATTTGTATTCTTCTCTTCACTGTAATTAAAGTCACTATTGTGGCGTTACTACAATGATGTCGATCCATCCTCAGTTTTTCTACCATGACAGCTTCTAAATGTAACATCACCAATGTCTTCATGGTAACACCCCTGAGCAGTTGCATTCATGTCCTGCAGCTCAGTTCAGAAGGACGACTATCTTTGATGTGTCTGGGTGGTTTACATAATCCACACCATAATTATTAGCTTGATCATGCTTAAAGAGATATGCAATGTCTGATTTGTTATTGTTATCCATCTACCAATCACTGCCCTTCTTTATGAGGTTTTCGAAAAGCTCCCTGGTCTTTGTAGTTGAATCTGTGCTTGAAATTCAATACCTGKCTGAGGGACCTTACAGATGTTCTATGTATGGGGTACAGAGGTATGGGTAGTTATTCAAAAATAATGTTAACCCCTATTGAGTCCATATAACATATTATGTGATTTGTTAAGCCAAATTTAACTTGTGAACTAATTTAGGCATGCCTTTATAAAAAAATCTAAATGTTCTTCCACTTTGACATTAGAGTACACCATTTTGAGTTGCTTGTTGACAAAAGAAAAGATAAATTAAATCAATTTCAATCCAACGTTGTAACACAATAAAATGTGGCGAAATCCAAGGGGTATGAATACTTTTGCAAGGTACTTTATGTAGTTGAAATATTACATTTGAGAGAAGAAGGCACTTGACCAACGTGAGATTAGGTTTAACCAAAAATCATAAAACCCTTTGAAAGGAATAGGTGCAACCCTTGCTCACGATTACATATTGAATGATTTATTWTCTATTTCTGCTTAAAAACATGACATTCCTTACGTTTTCTTTCTTGTCTTACAGTGGCAAGAAATGGGACGATGAATGGATCAAGGCCGAGGACCGCGTTTCTCCAGTTTAACCTACTTTATGCACAAATGTATTCCTCACTCTCCCTTCACATGTATCACTGTCAATCATAAATGGTTGGCCAAATTCACCATGGTTTACCATTGAAACATTCATGGAGCATCAGCATGCCAACCATTTGATCTCAATCAGTTTCATGAGAATATGCATTTAGATATTCTTCATATAAAGTGAGCTACAAAAGTATTGCAACAGTGACACATTTTTTGTTGTTTTGGATCTGTACTCCAGAACTTTGTATTTGAAATTATACAATGACTATGGGGTTAAAGTGCAGACTATCAGCTTTAATTTGAGTGTATTTTCATCCATATCTAGAAATTACAGCACGTTTTGTACATAGCTCCCCCATTTTAGGGGACCAAAAGTATTGTGATAAATTCACTTATGTGTATTAAAGTAGTCAGAAGTTGAGTATTTTTGTCTTTTATGTTTGCATTGATTCATTTTACTATGTTATTAAATATATACGTTTAATTTCACTCCATTTTTTTTACATTTAGTCTATGCCTATTTCTATAACACAATGCACACAGCTGATTATCTTATGGAGTAGATACAATTATATTAATTAAAGACAGTTAATTTGCAAGTTTAATAGTCTATTTTTCTCCAGATCAAACGTGTTGGTCTTTCAGCCAAAGCACCCCATACAAAAGCAATCAGTTGATATAATAAAGAACAAACATAAAAAATCAGGCTATATGAATCAGACAGTGTAGGTCAGATGGTTGAAAATCAGATTCATATCGTGATTTGAAACGCCAATGTTTACAGTAGGCAAAAATCATCTTGTGGTCTTCGTTTTTGTTAGTGACGCTCTCCAGTCTCCACTGCCGTGGTTCTGAACTCACCACGGCATACCCTGCATTTCTGCCGCACTAGCTAACAGTAGCTGTCCGTGGTCCTGAAATAAAACACCGGCGCACTATTAGAAAAGGCGCACAGGTTAACATATACGGTTCTTCATTTTACGAGGGCCTTTTCCAATATAGTAAAGCTACAACATTCTGTTTGGAACAAATTAATACACATCTGAGAATTAAAGGTCACTTGTTTGCTTCTGTCTTTCTACTGAAAGACTGTTAGTTCAATGGATAAAGGTACTGGATCATTTCTTTCCAAATGCCACCCTATTCCCTTGAAAGTGCACTACTTTTGACCAGAGACCTAGGCACATAGTACAATGTTGATATATTAGTTATGAGCAGTGGATTGGGCTGATCAACTTTAGTACTTAGTGAATGTCTCAGTAATGAGAAAAGAATCATCAAAAGTGATGAGAATGTAGCATTTTGGCCGACTGACCTTCACAATTCATATCCATGTTTATTATAGGCCTATAGGCTAGGCACAGCTAGGCTATATATTATAATACATAGGACTACGTGTATATCAACATAGCTTACCAATATATGGATTATATATACAGTATATAAATTGCTATTACATATATTACTTTACCTGCATTTATTATGTTGGATATAGGCCTACCCCTGAGTCATATTGGCATGCAGCATGTTTAGCACATAGAGGCAGACCGTCTATCTGCTTGGTCTCTAGGCTAGTTGTCCGTGGAAAATATTTAATGAAAGTGACAGCCAAATCATTCCACAACTGCTTTTTTTGAATATGCAATGAGAATTAATTTTCATCATTGTTGCTTATCAGGAATATGATGTGCCGAGGACCATGGCAATAGAGGTGCGGTTATAAGGCCATGTGGGTAATGGGTATAGGGGTTGAAAGGCAGCATATAGACTGTTGAGTGTCTATTTTTTAACTTCTAGAAGTGTCAACATCGATGTAACATAGTTTATATAATCATTTCTATACATACACTTGTTTTCTGCCATGAACCTTTATACACCCCTAGGAAACCTTTGTAAGAGGTTAGGTCTGGTCATGGAAGCKCCAAAAATATGTTTTTTTWGTTTTTTTGTAGCTCAGTTTTATGGCTTGGCACAAATAATCCTTTGCATGAATAATTATAATTATGCAATCTCATACCCCTGGTGGCCATGAGGTGCTCAGTAGCGCCACTAACAGTTGACTTTTTCCCAAACTTTGATGATTTAAAAAATCAAGAATAGATTAACATATCATATATTAACATATCCGAACGTTATTTGACATGAAGGTTTAGTAATGGGACCTTATTACATCAAAAGAATCACATGTCAAGCTTAAATAGTTATGACGAAAAACACATTTCAAAAAGTGCACTACTCCAGACATTGAATTGGCATGTGCTGATGCTGTACAGCGTTATGTATGTCCTAATGGAATGTACATGTCATTTTACACATCAATTAGAATGATATTGGCGAAGATATTGATAAAGAACAAACCATTTAGGGTTATGGAAAAACTACAAAATGGTGCCACATTTGTAGTTCACAACTTTTCCGGTTTCTGTAACATAATTTATTTGTTACTTCAATTATTTAATAGAATTCAACAATGTATACGACATTRAAATGAAAGTAACATTGCGCAATAATAATTTATGAATAGTTTAGAAATGTAATCWGAAAATTCAGAAACAGTCTATTACGTCACGGGCATTGCGACGCACATAACCAAAACAAACTCTGACCGAACGACCAAACGCGGTGACAACACAGACATATATATATACGTGCATGTTCACAATTCTCCCACTATGTCAGACCTGCCTGTATAAGTGCCATTTGTTTCATCTAATTTAAAAAAACGAACAAACGCGAACATGATCCGCTGTTGCTAATAGTCGCATTACAAGTATGTCACTTGCAACTGGCCTGTTCAGGATGGGACAACCACCATTTCAATAGAAACATTTCCAAGTTTATCCATTAATCTTCCCAAAAGATGTCATGGGTCATAATTGGGTCAGCATAATAAAATACAATAATCACTTCAATCATTCTGTGTCCATACTTTTGATGATTCATTGTGAGTGCCTGTAGATTCTAYGCAACATTATTTTTCAACTAACCTYTTTCATCTGCAGCRGATGGGAGTCAGTTCTTGTACTCAAGTACAAGTAAAGTAGCCCTCTCAAAAACGACTTTAGTGAGAGTAAAGTAGTAACTGGTCAATGTACTCAGTACTAGTTAAGCGTTTGTACATCTCATACATACATAAGGAATTGTTGACTTAAAAAGCCCATGACTAATGTACCGATGTAGCTCCATCAGGATGCAAATGATTACTTGAAGACAAGGATAACCTTTTTTAGTTTTTTATTAACTAAACTAATAAGCACACACAAGCACAGTACATTAGTTTAACAATGTTTAAATTGGAAATCACCAGGGGAAACAATAAATCGTTCTCKCCGCCAATGGTTCTGTAAAAAGCAGAGGGATGGGGCTGGAGAAATGTAACCATAGAGGGATGGGGCTGGAGAAATGTAACCATAGAGGGATGGGGCTGGAGAAATGTAACCATAGTTTAAACCATGTTTCGAGGCTATAGTCCAGTGGTGTCAATCTCATTCCATGGAGAGCCTAGTGTCTGCTGGTTTTTGTTTTTTCCTTTCAATTAAGACCTAGACATCCAYGGGAGGGGAGTTCCTTACTAATTAGTGACCTTATTTCATCAATCATGGGAGGAGCGAAAACCCCGCAGACACTCGGCTCACCCGTGGAATGAGTTTGACACATGCTAGTGTATGTTTACATTTACTTTGTTTACAAACATTGAAGTAGAAAAATAAATATATTTTGGGATCTGATGGAGTAGGGCAGTTGAACTATGTCCATAAGGCATTTATAAATTATATTCTTCAAGAATCCAAAAGTGGATGTAGCAACTGCAGATTGGCCATTTAAAGGGGTGCATCGGACCTGGTCATGTAACCGAGCAAAAGCATTAACAGACGAGCGCCCTTCGCAAATCTGTGCCACATGATCACATTGTCAACAAGGAAGAAACGTACGTTTATTTTCCATAAAATGTTCAACCTATTTTTCCTTAGGAAGGCAGATAAAGCACATATGCAAAACAAATGGAATCACTTTTCACCCAGTGCAAACTGCAACCACCCAAACGAACACCTTCAGTCTGTGATAGATTCCTRGTCATCAGAGCTGTAGTGGATCCTGTAATAGATGTCATCTAGGTCCTCTTCCAGGAGGTCATCTATGAAGTTATCTTCTTGGTGTTAGGCTTGCAATTGAATCAGTCGGAAGCTGGGAGCAGAGGTCTCTTCTCCATGCTTCAGAGGAGAGTCAGCAGCCTCAGAAGACACCAGGACTCTGTCAAACTGATATACAGCAAAGCTATGGGCCAAGACACCTCCCTCCAACAATCGTAATGTGTAGGGTAAATGCAATGAAGTATTCCTTAAATACAATAGCAATTACAGGGTGCCAACATCAATTGTACATATTAATGAAAGTTCCCCTACTTTGCCTGCTTAGGTCAAGTGTCACATGTGAAGCAAGGTCTTACACATTCTCCGATTCCCTCTTTAGGCTTTCCCAGTGCTGCTTGACTTCCTTTAGGACAGTTAACTCCTCCTCCTTCAGCCATCTCAGGAGCATCACCCGGTCAAAGGCTATTTTCTTTGTGAGTAGGTCAGCTGTAAATTCATAAGAATGCAATGTGGATTTGTAACTTTAATGGCAAAACAGAAACATAGCAAAACAGAAACATAGTTATTGTGACACACAAACATATTACTGACTTTGTCCATGCAGCTCCCAAGGCCATGCATGAAGGTCTGCGGAAAGGATCTCATCTGCAGATGGTATTGCTGAATCTGGTACAAGGGTGTTGTACTCCTCTACGGCAGCTGTCAATTTGGCCTTTTCTTCCAATATCTTTCTGTGCAGAAGGTGTCTTTTCTTGCATCCATCTGTCATCAAAACAAAAGGAGAATGGAATTATTTGTTCAATTGCATGGCTTTGAAATGAAAGAGAAATTAAGTGAGTGCAATTCAATATTCATGAAATGTAACAAACCTGTCTGACGGTAGAGGTTCCGTTTCCTTTGTTTGATGCTAAGAAACAGGACTTTTGTCCAGGTAGTACAGAGAACAATTGTTCTCTGTACTACCTGGGGACATATCCATGTTCTCATTTGTTTCCTCTGAAATACAATAAATCTATAAATGAACAACGTATCTCCAACGGTGAGTACTTGCACTCACTTCCTGGAGGAACATAGGGCCTGTGAAGGTTTCWGTAACAAATTATTTCTTATGTGGGGGGTGAGTGAGCCCRAACCTGGAGAACCAGGGAATGTTTTGTCTGCCTCCTACCCTTCCACCTGTCCGGCTTGATTGCACCTGCCGGTGGAATACACCCTCTAAGGGTTAGCTCTCAGGGTCATTGGATTACYCAAGCCTCTCCACTACGTCAAGGAGACAGTCCAGGAGAGTTACATTTAGGATTATTATTTACCTGTATTAGCCCATTGCTGAACTTCCGAGTCTCATCGCCTACACTCAAAATCACTCTTAAAGTTTTCGAGAGTCTGGGTCTCCTCCTGGAATTTTGCTGTAGTCTGAGAATTGACAAAAACAAAACAGAATAATTAATAAATTAGATGCATAGATATAATACTTCTAAAATAGATGTATTGATCCACACAATACACCTTCAAGTATCTTCTGGACAATACTCTGTGCATGTTGTTGTTCTTCCTTCTGTTCCACCCCGCGGCCTGGATGGTTAACATGTCTGTTCTTGCTAGAAAAACCAAATAGAACTCCTTATTCCAGATAAGTATTAACATAGCTGAATAGAACAACCTTAAACAAATTGTTTACCTCCTTTGGACATTTCCTTGGAACAGATTGAAGCTGTTCCCTTGTTCAGCTACCCCCCCAGAGTTGTGCCAGCTCCTTCCTGATTCCATCCTCCCCCTTAATCTTAATTTACATTTACATTATTGACTTAATATTGAAATTATGTGAATAACAAACATCTAAATGGAAAGCCTTGTAAAGGACTGAAGCTGGAAAATCTCTTTGAACAGTTTAATAAAGAAAAACTTACCTCGCATTTCAAACGATGTGCCTTTGCATGCATGACGGAAAGAAGTGGCTTCATGTCTAGAAGAGTGGCGAGCTCTGGACAATGAAGGGCAACTTTGGTCAGGATGGCCAAATTGAAATGTATGTTCCTGCTGCCAGACAATTCCTTCTGCAAGAACAGCAAATATCTCTCCGCGCATCATGTTGAGGCTCCTTAGAAGTATTCCGTGGCGGCAGACGGCAACTTCGAGTCCCTCTTCATCAAGTTTGTTGTTTGTTTTCCTTGACGACTCTAGTGGGGGGGGGGTTAATGGTGTTAATAGTTAGGTTTTTAAAATCTAGCTGAGGGCGCTGAGCTACCCCCTGTGTTCGCTACAATGGAGATCAGAAGTTGGAGATTGACTGTAAAAAACAAGCACTTGTAAAGTGGGTTGCATTTCTGAACAGAGGGAGTGGTGTAACGACCCTGGACTTGGAGAGAGGATTACCATCTCTCCAAAATTATATGTTTTTATTGGAATAGTGTATAACGAGTCTGCCTTTGAGTCAGATGGCCCGAGGCCAGTCCTATTTCACAGATTAGAAGATACACAGGAAACGTACATGTTTAGTCTTTGTATGGACATAGTTCACAGTCAGACACATCCTCATCCTTGCAGATAAATACGCCATCAAAGAATCCTTTGTCATCAGTCCTTGAAAGGATACATGAAATACATTAAATATATGACATACGAAATAGCAATCAACCTCAGTAACTGATTGTGGGACACTTGACAATGTTGATAATTKATTTCATTACAAACTCAAAACATTTAAGCTAAAAATTAACTCAACTGCATTTGAAAATGTTTACACTGGACAAAGATTAGGCAAACCTTGTTTGGATTGTTTAAATGATATAGAGTATGGTGTTATTTGATATATTATGAATAGCTTTACATACCCTTTTTTTAATCGATACAGCTTCTTGTTCCCATCCACTGACACTGCAAGCATGCCAGGGGAACAGGCTGGGCAGTCAATGTATATCACAGACCTGATCAATTTCAGAGCGGCAGTACGTCCACCCAAAGAAGCTTTTTTGAAAAGTGTCCCCACAGATCATTCCGTTCTGGTAAGGGAAAAATACATATAGAAAATATATTAAATAACTTACAACAATAGTATAAACAAAACATACTATAATTCACTATGGCTGACTGGATTTGAGTTAAAGCAGGGCCGGTACATAGTGTTGATCGCAAAGCAGGTGAAAGCCAACGCAAAAGTAGGACGAGTACTTATGTTGTAAAGAGCAGGAAATATTGGATGCAAGAAGGGCACAGATAAGGGGCATGGCAGGACAGTGGTGTAGGAGGCGAACACATACTGTAGCAAGAGACCTGCAGTTTTAACATAGTTGTAGTAGTGGAAATACATTTTGTTACTACGCGTTGTGTAACATAACTTTAACATATTGTTAACCTGAAGTCAGACATTGGTAAAGCTGAGTATAATTTATTGTTACCCTGCCAAAGAAGTCAGTTCGCTGCTCCAAAATCAGCATAAACGCCAGACAGGACATTCCTGGGTCTGACACTTTCAGCTCCTCAAAAGAGCTGAACAGATCTACCTGGTATATGGTGTCACAGTTGACAGTGGCAGGCCAGTACCCATTCTTTATCAGATCTGCCAAGTTTGCTGTCCAGCTGCTAAAACAGGTTGTGCAGGTCAGCACAGGCACTGTGACATTGTAGCGACCTTGAGGGAAAAATTTAGTCTGAATTAATGTTGTTTTACATTGCATTGCTACATCACTGTTTAGTTCTTGTAGATATTGCACATACCATTTATTCCTACGAGGATTATATGTTTCCCAGGYCCAACATGGATGGTGCTTGTCAAGCAACCACAGATCACCTCTGGTACGTCCAATGGTAAGAAACAATCTAGGGACAATATTTATATACAACAATAAACAAGAATACATTTGAACTTTGATATAATACAATCAGCCGCAAAAAAAACAAAACACACCCTGTTCATGAAGTGCATATTTGCCATCACAGGGGAGGGGAGTGTGCTTTGTTATTGTTTCAACTACCGATTACAGCTTTAATAAAAATATAATAAATGAATTACAAGGCCACTGAATAACAAGGAATTCTATCGATTAATCTATTCAATCGCTCATCAATACCTGATTCTTCCTCCTCAGTGACTGGCCCAAAATGTTGCACTAGTCTGGCTCTTGATGTACTGGCCCTTGGAGTTGAAAAAAATTGTAATAAAAAGGTTTTTAATTCAAAAGACTTAATATGCATTTTCATCAGAGACAGACAACAGTTATAGACAGGGAAAGGTGGGATCAGACCTGCATGTAATGTATTATGTGCTTTGGGTAGATGGTACTAGACCGGCCTATGGCACGGCAACAAACGTTTGATATGCTATGATACAGTATGTTTGAAAGGAAAACGTCAGATCAGGGACCAATAAAATGAAACACCTAGACTGGATGAAACTTACCAAGAGAAGTGGATGTAGTTGCCTTCCTGGTTTGAGGTACAATCTGTCCTCTCTCATCCCTTTGTCTCCATCTGAACCTAATCCCTGGAGGCTTGTTTGTCTTTTTCTTCTTATTTTCCTAAAAAGTGCATTTCAATTATCATGGCTGGCCCACTAATAAAAGTCTCCCACAAGCATGGCTTGCTTGTGCACATATGGAGCACAAGCAATAATTATATTTTCACATAAGGTGAAGTGATTTGTCAGCTGAGGAAAGGCACCTGCAGTAGACCCACATTCTGGCTCACTCACACAGCTAACATGTATAGAAGTTCACAAGGATGCTAACAAGTGCACCCTTGTGCCTCATACTCAATGGGCAATATCATTGATGCCCGTGTTCAGGTCATATCCCGGAGTCTACGTTTAAATTCACATTGTGCCATGTGGGGTCTTCTTTGACAAACAAAAAGCAATGATAAATCATAACGCTGTGGTGCTGGGGTTGTGTTGGGAATATTTATGCACGTATGGGAGCTGTAGGGTTTACATTACCCACTCTGGGTTGAGCTCCTCACCCAGCCTTTTTGCCTCGTTAATGGCCTCGTCCAGTTGGGCTTGTGGGTCCTTCTCTTGGTTGAGCTCCTCAGCAAGGCGTTCTGCCTTTTTAATAGCCTCATCCAGTTGGGCTTGTGGGTCCTTCTCTGGGTTGAGCTCCTCAGCCAGTCTTTTTGCCTCTTTAATGGCCTCGTCCAGTTGGGCTTGTGGGTCCTTCTCTTGGTTGAGCTCCTCAGCAAGGCGTTCTGCCTTTTTAATAGCCTCATCCAGTTGGTCTTGGGGGTCCTCAGAGGCCATACCATCTCAAAAGAAACATAAATAGACAACTTCCAATCCTAACACATTCCTTCACATAGTAACCTCTCGTCTGAGAAAAGCTGCATGTCAGTGTTTTACTATGTCCTGCACGTAACTAAAGGTCTTCATCCTCCTCCACAAGCAGACTGACTGATCTACAAATCAATTTGAATAACAAATACATATTTATTATTACTTGCAGATCAGTCAGTCTGTCACCATTTACCAACAATGCATTATTAGTCTGTCACTTTCTTTTTCATGTTGTTCTATGACA
The DNA here is from genome assembly GCF_002910315.2 of Salvelinus sp. IW2-2015. Classification (NCBI taxonomy): domain Eukaryota; kingdom Metazoa; phylum Chordata; class Actinopteri; order Salmoniformes; family Salmonidae; genus Salvelinus; species Salvelinus sp. IW2-2015. Next base: position 18,468,886 of record NC_036876.1, read on the forward strand.
TGTGTGCAACTCCAGTCCTTAAAGGCTACAGTGTCTACAGGTTTCAATCAACTTAGATCATTGACTAGTTAGGACCTCCTCTCACCTGATTGTCTGTCTTAACAGGATTTCATCAACTCCTTTACGTCCCGCCTAGGGTCCCTCTCTCCTTCTTCCAAGGAGAAGTCACAAGATGAATACAGATTGAGTGGCAATGTGTATTTCTTTAAAGATGCAAAGAGGAAAAAGGGGAATATATAGCCTAATGTATAGGTGGCAAAAATAATAAGTGAGAATGATATCCAAATATATGCAAGTAATGGAACAAAAATATCCACACATTCTATGTTGTGTATGCAACTTTCTTTATTCACCTTAGTTACGTAACCTTCCTTACTGGTTTAACACGTTTTTTAAACAAAACACTTTAACAAACACAAAACAAATGTGTATGTATGCTGTATTTCTGACAACGAGGGACGAACTGGCGACCTACCTGTTATCTGTCCAGGGTCGAGACATCTGCTGTGGGCGAAAAATCTATAAACAACAAATGTCACATGACCGGATGAGGTAACTATTCTTGTTCTTCTTGTAACTTTCCGGTAGGCTAGAAGCTTTCTGGTGTTTTGCTGCTCGTCACAGGTCGACGCAGGTATTGCACTTGATTTATCTTTCTCATAACCGTAGGTGCAGCCAAGTTCAAATACGAAAGCTTTCTAGCTATTTTGCACTGATGGTAATTTGAACACAAGAAAGTTTCTAGTGAAAAGGTGCTTACACTCAGAGCCATGTATTTACACTCAGTCAGCTCATAGTGCAATTCCACCCTAGGGTTAACGTTTTGGTATTTTTGGTTGGCCAACAACATTTAAGACTACAATGACTGCATACGTTTCCCAAAATGTTATACGAAGAAAAACAATGTTTTGGTATTGATGGACAATGGCAAGGCTGCTATTGTATTTTCAGTTACATTCTGGTCAATAAAAATGGTTTACACGTTTGTTTTTTGTAAGAAATACATGGAACTACAACCGAATAAAACACCATTCATTCATTCTTTACTGAAAGTCTGTTCAGAAAAATCGAAAACAGTACATATAGGCATACAATCACAATGTTTTAATAGGGATTAAATAAAGACAAAATATCTATATATTCATAACGTAAAATAAATAAATAGTGAAATACAGGATATCGCGTCTATGGTTGTTGCAAAGGCTTGTGTGTCGCCTACTGGTTAAATTCGTGTCTTTTCGCACAAATTAAGTAGCACATAAATTCGTGTATTTTCAAACGAATTGAACCACACAAAAAACGCACGAAATCTGCTGAAATACATTTTGTACATATATGCGCGAATTGAATGTGAGGTTGGGCTGGAATGTAAAATATTTTGTAATGTGTCAAGTGGGTGCAGATGAGAAGAATATCGTATGCCAGATTAATTAAGGGAAATGCTGCAACTGTGGAGGTGAACATGAGCCTGAATTCTTGGAGTGGCTAAGGAGTGTCCAGCGTGTCTCCTATCTGGAGACGGTGAGAAGATTGGAAGAAATGAGTTGTGGGGAAGAAGCAATTGTAGTAGAGCCGCCACGACCAGTGAAGGTTTCTCATTAACCGAGGGATAATGAAATGCTACATGTTAAAAAGGTGGACTTAGTATTATTTATTGCAATAGTCATAAACTGTACAGCACAAGCGGAGAACTCTAAGAAAATTGGAATCATTGTGAATGCCACTGAACGTTTTCTGGGTCTTCGTGATTTCACACCCGAGGCCGTGCAATAAATGCTGTTGGTGAATGTACCCCCATCATAGGAACCTGAGCCTGTGTAGGGATGCATTTTGGAGTGGACTGTGATTGAAGAAGTGTGATGGGTTTTCTTAGTTGAATGTGTTTTATATTGCATGATGTCGTTTTCCCCTTTACCAAAATGTTTTTTTTGTTTGTTTCTTATTCAATGCCCAGTCCAGCTGGTGGTGGTAATGTACCATCAACATTGGATGCCAACCGCCGTTAAACCCCATCGAAGAAGAAGTGCAATCATACTCATAAAACCTAGTGGTCAAACAGGGAAATTTTTCCACCATTCATTTTCCCCATATGTTATTTTAGAAACACTTAAAATAAGGGCTGTGTTTCATGTAGGCTTCCCGAGGTGTGACATTTTGATAACCATGTAAATATCTCTAGGACAATGTGACTTTTATCAATATATTTGCCTGTTGTTACCCACCCAAAATGAAACGCTAATTAGCTGATAAGGTGAACTACAAATGCCATGATAATCTGGACGAAACTGCCAAACCGAGGCAAATGGATGAACTTTCCAAAATCAATATATTCGGCTCTAGTTACTGTCAGATTCGAAAATTCTAATTAGCATCAAGGTAGACATGCAAAACTACAAATCCCTGCAAGCTCCTGTACGTCATCTCTAGCTGACATCTTTGCTAACAGGTATTGGGTCAATTCAAAACTTGCACATGACAGTTCACAGAATTGTTCATTTTATTTATTTAATTTAACCAATTTATTAATTACTACATTTACGAATATTATATAGTTCATCCAGAGAGGTTGAAAAGGTTGAAAAAATCATAGCAAATCCAACACATCACAGAGTGAAACCCTCTACATTTTCAAGAATTGTGGCAGCATCATGTTATAGGTATGTTTGTCACTGGCAGGGACTGGGGAGTTTTGTCAAGATCAAAATAAATATGAAATTGGCAACACCCAGGAAAAAAATGATTGTAAACCTACCTCAATATTTTGAAGCTCTAACACTGGGATACTTTTATTTTTCAGTGGGACAATTACACACATTTTAAGACTAAAAACACACATCAATGGCTTCCCAAGGGGTGTTGAGTGGTCCAGTCTCGATGCTGACATAAATCTGTTTGAAAAATCAGAGCTAAGACTTGAATATTGCTGTCCATCAATGATCCCCAACAAAAATTGATTGAGCTTGAGCATATTTGGCAAAAACAATGGATATACACAAATTAGTGGATTTGGCCAATTCAGCGTTGCTGACTTGTATAAAAGTGAGCACACAGCCATGCAATCTCCATAGACAAACATTGACAGCCTTACTGAAGAGCTCAGTGACTTTCAACGTGGCACCGTCATAGGATAACACCTTTCGAACAAGTCAGTTCATCAAATTTCTGCCTTGCTAGAGCTGCCCCGGTCTGTGCTGTTATTGTGAAGTGGAAACGTCTAGGAGCAACAACGACTCAGCCGTTAGATGGTAGGCCACACAAGCAGAACACAGAACAAGACCACCAAGCGCTGAAGCGCGTAGCGCGTAAAAATCGTCTGTCCTCGGTTGCAATACTCACTACCGAGTGTGGCTGACATTGCTGCCTCTGGAAGCAACGTCAGCACAAAAACTGTTCGTCGGGAGCTTCATGAAATGGGTTTCCATGGCTGAGCAGATGCACACAAGCCTAAGATCACCATGCTCAATGCCAAGCATCGGCTGGTGTGGTGTAAAGTTCGCCGCCATTAGACTCTAAAGCAGTGTAAATGCGTTCTCTGGAATGATGATTCACGCTTCACCATCTGGACATCCGATGGACAAATCTTGATCTAAAGTTTGGTGTAGGAGGAATACTGGTCTGGGCCTGTTTTTCATGATTCGGGCTAGTCCCCTTAGTTCCAAGGGAAATCTTAACGCAAAAGCATACAATCGCATTCTAGACGATTCTGTGTGCCCCCGTACACAAGCGAGGTCCAAATGATTTGTCGAGATTGGTATGGAAGAACAGCCTCCAGCCCTGACCTCAACCCCATCGAACACCTTTGGGATGTATTGGAACGCCGTCTGCGAGCCAGGCCTAATCGCCCAACATCAGTGCCTGACCTCACTACTGCTCGTGGCTGAATGGAAGCAAGTCAATGCAGCAATGTTCCTACATCTAGTGGGAAGCCTTCCCAGAAGAGTGGAGGCTTTTATCGCAGCAAAGTTGAGACCAACTCCATAATAATGCCCATGATTTTGGAATGAGACGTTCGACGAGCAGGTGTCCACATAATTCTGGTTATGTAGTTGATGTTGCTCCAAGAGTTGTACAAAGTTGGTGAAATCTTATTCAACATGATACACAGCTGGTAATTGCTGCCAAAGGTGCTTCAAACAATTATTAKGTCTACAGTGTGAAGACACGCAATCAAGATGCAATCAAGATGTATTTATATTAATTCTAGAAAATCTAGAAAAATTCCCCCCCCCATTTTGAAAATGTGGAGTAGGTTGTGTTGTAGAAATAAATACAATTTTAATTTATGTTTAGATTTAAATATAAGGCAGCAAACTGTGACAACTGTGAAAAGGGTGTGAAGACTTTCACTAATCACTGTATGTTTGATTTTGTGAAGAGTAATGCAATATGGATTATAAGCAAATATGACAGGGAATCGAAACTTTAATGTCCTGTTCAATTCCATTCACCTTTTGCTAGATTGAGTGACAGTTTGTACTAAATGACTCGTTTATTCAAAACGGTGAGCACCATTCTTCAACAGCCTTTGAGGAACGTTTGCTCCCGTTTGGTGGGTGTGGCGAGGTCTGGCTGATCAATATTGCTGTGACCATTTGAAATCGCCTTTTTTTTACTGGTCGTTCAGTACAGTACTGTTTTTGTTGAATTCAACATTGAACACCGTTCTGTCGTACTGAACACAACCCAGGACAAATGCCAAATGTAATGTTTCAAACGTTTTTTCTTTTCCATTCTGTGCTCAGATATGTCACACTGCAGTAGAGACTGGAGTAGAAGTCATTCATGTTGAGAGGGTACGAAAGGATTCCAAAGAGAGAAGTAAGACATACATTTGTGATGGGTACAGATGCACCAAAGGGAGCTTTATTATGAAAGTGAAATATTTGCAGTGCTTTTCGGAACTTTTGAAACCAGAAAGGCAGTGTTGTTGACAATTCTCCATGTATTTTGCTTTTCGCACACTCGATGGCAGTCTTACTCCATTATACATGGTAATTTCCTTGGGCTACATAGTTGCTCAATCTCAGTTGCTGTGAGTTGCTCAGTTGCTGTGATCTGTCCTCTCTTCCCCTTTATCTGCACTGATTGGACAATACTTGATAGATAAAAAGGTGAAGTGCAATGAAGGAGAGGAGGCAAGGATATTTATTTGTTTTACATAATTGAGATATAGACACTCTTGTTCAAGTGTGTGTAAAACTCATCCTTCCTTCCTCCCCTCTTTGAGCGATTCACTGATCTGTTTGTTATTGGATTGGTGAAATCCAAGCTTCCAACCTATTGCTGTCCCTTACCAAACCTTGTCAGCATAGTGAGTATTTACAGTGAGGGCAAGGTTGAATTGCAGGTTGCAATACAGTATTGCTAGACTAAGGTCTAGTCCTTATTCGACTAAGGTCTCAATACAGGCACATTGTCCACGCAGGTTTTGTAACCAAGCCAGCAGTATTTACATTAAAAGCATTGTTTGCAGATATGTAAGGTGAAAGCTCGACCCCTACACTGCTTATACCTACTGTATCTACACTCTTCATATAGGCAAACATGGAAGGGTTAGAACCAAGGGGAAGGGATAGGGACCGAAATGGAATCTGGGTACAGGGAAAACAGGCCTTATAGTACAAAAGATTAACAATTGTCCATTAGTGTTAGTGGACTAAAAGATAGATAGATCATTTGATATGTGTATTTTGTAGTTAGATGCGGCTGTCCAGTGTCTAGCTCTATAAGGCCAATACAAAGGGCTATCTATCTTCTGGTCCTATGTCCATGTATAGGAAAAGTAATCATGTTGGTAACTGCAAACCATGCGAAGCCAGTGATTTATGAATACAGTACCTGTTGATTAAATTCACGTTAACCCTAGGAGCTTCTATAAGCCACCCTTTCATCTACAAAAGGTCATGATATGCCATGTTGTTCAACTTTGCCTACACTCCAATACAAAGAGAAAAATAAAAAACACACAAATGGTCAATAATTCTGAAAATTGGTCATGGCTCCATAATTCACACGCCGCCATCTTGTCTATTTCAAATCTTCTCTCATTGATTGAGACAGGTGGGTGTCCACCCCAAAATGCCGCATGCCATGGTGACACTCACCTGTCTCGATCAATGAGAAGATTTTAAATTGACAAGATTGCGGTGTACACATTGTTGGATTACTTCATGGAGTAAAACATTTAATTCATTAAATAACAGAGCATTTTCTAAATTCAAACAAACACCCTGCAACTAGACATGGAAGTTCAGAAAATATGCTTGTCATCTAAGTCGGGAACTGAGTAAGTATTGCCCAGTAAAGGTTGGTCTCCGTGCTACACTTAACATTACCTACCTAATAACGCCTATCAGGCAGCTGGAACAGTAATAATGGTCTGACTAGGAAATATTTTTAATAGCCAAATTACATGCAGATTCAGAACCAAACAGCTCCCCCTCAGGAGCAAATGTGACCTGTTTCATGAAGCTACTACTACTTCACAGGAGAGGCCTTTGAACGTGTTAATTTACTTTTTTAATCAAAATGCGTTTTTTGGTAGAAGTTCCTTCTGGAACATGTGAACTTTCATGTGCCTTAATAACGAACTTGTATGCCACCTGTAAATATGAATACAATTGTTAAATTATGAGCCTAGTTGGTTTCGTCACAGAAAAAGTCAGGAACCTTTCCGCTAGCCATGATTGGATGGACTGGACATGCCGAGAGATGAGTTCGGATTGGTCTGTCATGTAGCATGCCTCTATCTATGACATGAGCTGCTCAGAATGTGTAGATAATCCTTGCTATTGTAGTTTTTCTGAAAGATATAACGTTAGCCATGAAGAACTGCACAAGTGTTGCTACTGCTCTCAACAACATTGATGCCCTGAATTTAGCAGGCGCTATCGACAAAGATCAGTGTGATGAAGTTGTGATGGACTACTTTCTGCACATGGTCAGTGTGAACCGGAGTGACTTGACGCAACGGGCCAAACAAGCTGTAGCTACATACAAGACGGAAACGACACAGCCGGACGTCTTACTTAGTGAAAGTGGTTCCAGTCTGCCGTGAAGCATTCATCCATGTACACAGGTAAGTCTCGCTACATTTTCAGATATTATAGGTTTCTAATTTTGTCAAACTCATTGCTAATTACAGAATAATGTTAGCTAGCTAGCTAACATTGAACCTAGTTGATTAGCTTTAGCTACCTTCAGATTAATATTACAGCATTTTATGCATGGTGGCTAGGTCTGACAATCCATTTGTACTGTATGGGTAAGCTCTCCCTCGCCCTCCATTTGGCAAATCTGACCATAATTCTATCCTCCTGATTCCTACTTCCAAGCAAAAACTAAAGCAGGAAGCGCCAGTGACTCGGTCAATAAAGAAGTGGTCAGATGACGCAGATGCTAAGCTACAGGACTGTTTTGCTTGCACAGACTGGAAAATGTTCCGGCATTCTACAGATGGCGTTGAGGAGTACACCACACCAGTCACTGGCTTCATCAATAAGTACATTGATGATGTTGTCCCCACAGTGACTGTATGTACATATCCCAACCAGAAGCCATGGATTACAGGCAACATCCACATTGAACTAAAGGGCAGAGCTGCCGCTTTCAAGGAGCGGGACTCTAACCCGGAAGCTTATAAGAAATCCTGCTATGCCCACCGTAAAACCATCAAACAGGAAAAGCTTCAATACAGGACTAAGATTGAATCGTACTACACCGGCTCTGAAGCGCGTCGGATGTTGCAGGGCTTGCAGACTATTACAGACTACAAAGGGAAGCACAGCTGTGATCTGCCCAGTGACACAAGCCTACCAGACGAGCTAAATTACTTCTATGCTCACTTCGAGGGCAAGCAACACTGGAGCACGCATGAGAGCATCAGCTGTTCCGGACGACTGTGTGATCATGCTCTCCATAGCCAATGTGAATAAGACTTTTAAAAAGCTCAACATTCACAAGGCTGCAGGGCCATACGGATTACCAGGACGTGTACTCCGAGTATGCGCTGACCAACTGTCTTCAATGACATTTTCAACCTGTCCCTGACTGAGTCTGTAACACCAACATGTTTCAAACAGACGACTATAGTCCCTATGCCCAAGAACACTAAGGTAACCTGCCTAAATGACTACTGACCTGTAGCACTCACGTCTGTAGRCATAAGGTGCTTTGAAAGGCTGGTCATGGCTCACATCCTGACCTCTGGCAGTCTCTATGGGGTGCCGCAGGGTTCAATTCTCGGGGCGACTCTTTTCTCTGTAGACATTAATGATGTCGCTCTTGCTGCTGGTGATTCTCTGATCCACCTCTACACAGATGACACCATTCTGTATACACCTGGCCCTTCTTTGAACACTGTGTTAACAATCCTCCAAACGAGCTTCAATGCCATAAAACACACCTTCCGTGGCCTCCAACTGCTTTTATATGCTAGTAAAACTAAATGCATGCTCTTCAACCGATTGCTGCCCGCACCTACCTGCTTAAATAAAGGTGAAAAAAATAAATAAATAAACAACACCATTATCCCAGAAACCCTAGACCCACTCCAATTTGCATACCGCACCAACAGATCCACAGATGATGCAATCTCTATTGCACTCCACACTGCAATAGAGTGATAATGCTATTCCTTGACTACAGCTCAGTGTTCAACACTATAGTGGCCTCAAAGCTCATCACTAAACTAAGGACCCTGGGACTAAACACCTCCCTCTGCAACTGGATCCTGGACTTCCTGACGGGCTGTCCCCAGGTTGTAAGGGTAGGTAACAACACATCTGCCACGCTGATCCTCAACACGGGGGCCCCTCAGGGGTGTATGCTCAGTACCCTCCTGTACTCCCTGTTTACTCATGACTGCATGGTCAGGCACGACTCCAACACCATCACTAAGTTTGTCAATGACACAACAGTTGTAAACCTGATCACCGACAACGATGAGACAGTCTATAGGGAGACGGTCAGAGACCTGGCCGTGTGGTGCCAGGATAACAACCTCTCCCTCAACATGATCAAGTCAAAGGAGATGATTGTAGACTACAGGAAAAGTGGACCGAACACGCTCCCATTCTCATCGACGGGGCTGTAGTATTTTTCTTAAAACTGCATTGGTGGTTAAGGGCTTGTAGGTAAGCATTTCACTGTAAGATCTACACCTGTTGTATTCGGCACACATTTTATTTGATGGTTTATTATGTCTAGCTAGCTAACTTACATGTCTAATCAAAATACTCCACTTCGCCAGAGGATTACATGACCCATCAAGTTAGCCAGGTGTGTCTGGGGTTGATTACGGCCAGCTATTGTATTTCATGAACATGTGTCTAGACAATAGTGACCCATCCACTTAGCTAGATGTGGCTGGGGGGTGGTTATAACATTTATTTCACATTACCCTTGTGAGGGAAATTTTCTCTTAAACCCCACTAATGCGTGTGTACTAAAATATCCTTCTTTAAGCCTAGGCATTGGGCTTGAGATATATATTTCTGAGTTAGTTAAAGAAACTAAGTAACACAGATAATTAAGATGGCTTATCTGCAGAATATGCTTATATGATTGAACTGTTGAAACTCTTGTTATTAGAATTTCTCCTTTTGGACTCTGGTGTTGGCAGCTGCACTTCCTCCCTCAAATGGGCCTCAGTCACCTTGGATCCAGAGTGGGGAGAAGTCAGGCTTATCTATCACATGAACCTGTTGCTATGCAGAATATCAGCAGGGAGTATGGCAAAGGAGGTCAGAAGGAAACATTGTTTCCGTATGTGAACTATGTGTCTTTATTGCAAACCATGTGAAGGGATGGCGTGAATAATGGGGAACCAATCACTTGTCTCCATAGTGTCTGTGCGTCAGTCACCTCCTCCTAGGGGGAGATAGTTTCCACTTTGAACTAGGGGAGGGAACAAATGTTCTAAGTTCTTAGTACTGAACAAAACAACAAGTTATTTGTATTTGGGGCCCAAGGTCTGGCACAGGATGTGTGGGGTTAGTGTTTGGAACCATTGTACGACATCTCCAAAGTGGCACCTATCCTGACCTATCCTGAGATCGTATATAACCCAGAAGCTAACTCCACTCAAGGGGCTCTTGTTCCACCACCTGCGGGGGTGGGGCGACCAGCGTCCTTGTTATCAAATCAAATCAAATGTATTTATATAGCCCTTCTTACATCAGCTGATATCTCAAAGTGCTGTACAGAAACCCAGCCTAAAACCCCAAACGGCAAACCATGCAGGTGTGGAAGCACGGTGGCTAGGAAAAACTCCCTAGAAAGGCCATAACAAGTATTTTAATAAAAGTAATACCTGGATTGATTATTAATTTAGCCTCTCCTCATTATTGATTAAGGTTAGAATTTCCACCACACCCGTCAATTTAGACAAGTGTGTACGGGTAAGTATCATCTACTAATTATAAAATATTTATATCTGGACACTTTTTTGGACATTTTTTATAGTGCTACTATGCAAATACGCAAGAAACATTTCACTGTACCGTTTACACCTTCTATATCCGGTGCATGTGACAAATACACTATATCAAATAAAATCAGAGATGGTAATGTGATGAACAACATGACCTGCACCAAAGTCAGATTAGGATAACAGCCAAGGATTAGATAAAGTGTATTTTTACCTGGAGCTTTTCCTTATTGTAGGCTACTACTTTCACCACCTTTAGTCTTGAAATCTTTGGTTGTTTACTACACTACCTTACTCTGTTTAGCACATGGCCTCACATGTGAATCCTTATAGAGATGGGTGGTGCTTAAGACGGTGTGAAAGAGGTTGAATAGGTGTAGACAAATAAGAGCTCTCCAGTACGTGTACAAAAACATTCAAGGCCATTTTCTCAAAAGTGGGGTTACAAGTTCATCAACTTTGAAAGCAGAATTACTTTCCCATACGCTCCTCAACTGCAGTGTATGATATACCATTTTGTGTCTCTACTTTTATCCAATGTAAAGAGTACCATTTCAAATCTTGCTACTGTACATAACACTGAATTGAGGTGGTCGGTTACAAATTAAATGCAGAATAAGCACAGAAGTGCCTCGTGTATTTGCATTTAAAAGCAGCTCTTTTATGCAGATATACAGTAATTACACTATTCTCCACACGGAAAAAAAAATCTTAAAAAATCGCATAATAAGTTGAATGGACTCTGTAAGGTCACTCGGTCGAGCAATGAATTTCAAAGACAGATTCAACCACAAAGACCAGGGAGATTTTCCAATTCCTCGCAAAGAACGGCAGATCGGTAAAAAAAGCTATGAGCATGGTGAAGTTATTAATTACACTTTGGACGGTGTATCAATACACCCAGTCACTACAAAGATACAGGTGTCCGGGCCTCCCAAGTGGCGCAGTGGTCTAAGGCAATTCATCGCAGTGCTAGCTGTGCCACTAGAAATTCTGAGCAGGGATGTCCTTGTCCCATCGCGCACTAGCGACTCTTGTTGTGGGCCGGGCGCAGTGTACGCTGCCAAGGTCGCCAGGTGTATGGTGTTTCTTCCGACACATTGGTGCGGCTGGCTTCTGGGTTAAGTGTGTCTTCCAGGCATTGTGTCAAGAAGCAGTGCAGCTTGGTTGGTTTGTGTTTCGGAGGACGCACGCCTCTCCCGAGTACGTACGGGAGTTGCAGCGATGAGACAAGACTACCAATTGGATACCACGAGATTTGGGAGAAAAAGGGGTACACATTATTTTATTTTTTTACAAATAAATAAACATAACAAAATTCAATAAAGATACAGGCGTCCTTCCTAACTTGCCGTAGAGGGAGGAAACCGCTCTGGGATTTCACCATGAGGCCAATGGTGACTTCTAAACAGTTACACAGTTTAATGGCTGTGATAGGAGAAAACTGAGGATGGATCAACAGCATTGTAGTTACTCCACATTACTAACCTAAATAACAGAGTGAAAAGAAGGAAGCCTGTACAGAATACAAAATATTCCAAAACATGCATCCTGTTTGCAATAAGGCACTAAAGTAAAGTGAGAAAATTAGACACACAAATATCATGTTTGTCCTAATACATTTGGTCCCCTAAAATGGGTGGACTATCTACAGTAAGTGCTGTAATTTCTATACGTGTAACGATTCTCGTCTGGTGAAGGAGAAGAGGACCAAAATGCAGCGTGGTAAGTGTTCGTCATATTTTAATTTAAAACTGAACACTACACAAAATAACAACGATGAGAAAACGAAACAGTTATGCAAGGTGAACAGACACTACACAGAAAATAAACACCCACAACCAAAATGGGGAAAACAGGCTACCTAAGTATGATTCTCAATCAGAGACAATGATCGACAGCTGCCTCTGATTGAGAACCATACCAGGCCAAACACAGAAATACAATAACATGGAAAAAATAACATAGACTGCCCACCCCAACTCATGCCCTGACCAAACTAACACAAAGACATAAAAAAGGAACTAAGGTCAGACCGTGACAATATGGTTCATCGGATGTGAAAATACCCTCAAATTAAAGCTGACAATCTGCACTTCCAAAGTGCTGGAGTATAGAGCCAAAACAACAACAAAATTGTCACATATTCTTATGTACAGTAAAGTTAAATTAGATCTTTAGAAAGAGGAGAGGCAGGCGCTGTGGTACAACATGTTTTTTTTTCTGTTTTCTTAAGCTATACTTGCTTTTTGCCTGAGTAACCTCTGTTGACAGAGCATTCCATGATGACATGGCTCTATACATAGCTGAGCCAAGTATTAATTCATTTTTTGGTTTGGGTACTGTGAAGAAACCAATAGTGGCATGTCTGGTGGGGTACATATATCTGTTTGGAGTGTATGCAAACATAATTTATAAGTGGTTAGGTATTTTCAACACACAAATGTTTCTTTAAAAGACTAGAAGGGAAGTAGTCAATTTATCCTCAACCCTCAACAATGAAAGACTATAACACATGTTGTTGATGTTAGTTCTGAGTGTGCAGTTAACAGACACACAGTACCTCTCCCATCTTCACAATAACTTTGTCAGTATGACTTGACCATGATAACTGACCCTCCAATGTTACTCCTAGGAGTTCAGCTTCTTCAACTTGTTCAATGGTTATACCCTTTATGAACAACTCCAGTTGAGATTGAGGTCTAAGAGAATGCTTTGAACCAATACAATGCTTTTGCTTTTAGATGTAATTACCCATTCTGACACTGACTGTAACTCCTTGCAAAGAGACTCGGTGAGCTCACTGGCTGTGTGTGCTGATGTGTAGTGTGCAATCACCAGCATACTGTACATAGTCATTTTAGATTCCTGTAAGACAAGTGGCAAATCGTTTGTAAAAATAGAGAATAGTAACGGCCCAAGGCAACTGCCTTGAGGGATACCGCACTGTCCATATCTGATGTTAGAGAAGTTTCCATTGAAGAATACTCTGAGTTCTATTGGATATGTACCTCTCCAACCATGTGATGGCAGGTGATGTAAAACCATAACAAGTGAGTTTCTTTCAATAACAAATTATGATCAATAACATCAAAGCCTGCACTGAAATCTAACAGCTGCAACTATCTTATTAAACATTTATTTTAGCCAATCATCAGTCATCTGAGTCAATGCAGTACAAGCTGAGTGCCCTTTCCTATATGCATGTTGAAAGTCAGTAGTTAAGTTGTTCTTAAACAAACACAATTTTCTCCATCAGTTTACTTAGAACAAGCAGCAAAATGATTGGGTGGCTGTTGGAGCCAAAAGGGTGCTTTACTATTTTTAGTCAAATTACCTTAGCTTCCTTCCACGCATGTGGAAACACACACTCCTTTAGGCTTTGGTTAAATACATAACAAAATGAGGTGGCAATACAGTCTGCTACCATTATCAATAGTTTCCCATATAGGTTGTGTGTACCTGATGGCTTATCATTATTGATGTATAACTACCATTTTTCCACCTCTTCCACATAATCTTGACCAAATTCAAAGCAACAATACTTCTCTTTCAGTATCAGATCTTCAATGGACAAATATAATGGTTCAATGTTCAATGTTGTCATTTCTCTTCTCAGTTTGTGTCACGACTTCTGCCGAAGTCGTTGCCTCTCCTTGTTCGGGCGGTGTTCGGCGGTCGACGTCACCGGTCTTCTAGCCATCATCGATCCATTTTTCATTTTCCATTGGTTTTGTCTTGTCTTCCCACACACCTGTTTTCAATCCCATCCATTACCTCTTGTGTATTTAACCCTCTGTTTCCCCTCATGTCTTTGTCAGAGATTGTTTTATGTCAAGTGTTGTTTCTTGGTGTATAGGTGCGCGACGGGTCCTCGTACCCATGTTTATTTTATGTATGTACATTTTCGTGTTTGGAGCATGTTAAGTGGACATTTATTAAAAGTCTCCATTTAAACTCAGTTTAACTCTCCTGCGCCTGACTTCCCTGCCACCTATACACACGACTCTGACAMAATCTCTGACCATAACTACGAAGTCAGCAGGACGAGACACTTCGCTCATGGAGGTAGAGGAACGTGTCATGGAACAAGCAGAGGAGATTGACAGTCTGAGCGCTGCCATGGATCGTATTGTCCAGAATATGGAACGCTGGGAGAGACAGGGAGTTTTTCCAGCGCCTCCACCACCACAACCGGTATTTCCGTTGAACGCTTTTTCTCCTCCTGAACATAACAAGATCCATTTATCCCTACCCACGGGATACAATGGAGATACTGCCAGCTGCCAGGGTTTTCTCCTAAAACTGCACTTGTATCTGGCCACGGTCTCTCCAGTACCATCGGACCGTGAGAAGAGTTCCGCCCTCGTCTCATGCCTCACCGGGAAAGCCCTGGAGTGGGCCAGCGCTGTGTGTAGAGAGGAGGATGCAGCGTTGGACCATTTTGAGGAGTTCATCCGCCATTTCCGAATGGTATTCGACCACCCATCCGAAGGCAGAGCGGCGGGTGAGCTCCTCTATCATCTGAGGCAGGAGACGAGGAGTGCACAGGAGTTTGCTTTGGAGTTTAGGACCTTGGCTGCCGGRGCTGGATGGAGCGACAGGGCCCTGATCGACCATTACCGTTGTAGTCTACGCGAGGACGTCCYTCGGGAGCTGGCCTGTAGAGACACCACCCTCAACTTCGATCAGCTGGTGGACATGTCCATCAGGCTGGACAACATMCTGGCTACTCSTGGACGTCTAGATCGGGGTCTGGTTGTTCCATCCTCCCGCACCCTCTCTCCCGAACCTATGGAATTGGGAGGGATGGTGCGCAGGGAGACCGGAGGGMGTTCCCGCTCGAGCACCATCTATGATCGCAGAGATCACACTGCTGGTCGGTGCCGGGTTGGTTCCTCTGGGAATAGAGAAGGCAGGCAGGGCACTCTGGCATCACCCCAGGTGAGTAGGCACCATTCTCATCCAGAGCCCTCTGCTGCACTAATGTTTGTCTCTGTCACTTTTCCGGATGTTTCCCTGCATTCCCAGTATAAGGCGCTAGTAGATTCAGGCGCGGCTGGGAATTTCATTAATAAAAATTTAGCTCATAGTTTAGGGATCCCTATTGGCTTCTGTGGATATGCCTTTCCCTATTCATGCCTTAGATAGTCGACCAATAGGGTCAGGGTTTATCAGGGAGGTCACCGCACCTTTGTATATGATAACGCAGGAGGGTCACAAGGAGAAGATTAGTCTTTTCCTTATTGATTCCCCTGCGTATTCTGTGGTGCTAGGCCTACCCTGGTTAACTTGTCATAACCCCACTATTTCTTGGCCACAGAGGGCTCTCACAGGGTGGTCGCGAGAGTGCTCAGGTAGGTGTTTAGGGGTTTCCGTTGGTGCTACTACGGTGGAAAGTCCAGACCAGGTCTCCACCGTGCGCATTCCCCCAGAATATGCCGATTTGGCTCTCGCCTTCTGTAAAAAGAAGGCGACTCAATTACCACCCCATCGATGGGGGGATTGTGCGATAGATCTCCTGGTAGATGCTGCATATCCCAGGAGTCACGTGTATCCCCTGTCGCAAGCGGAGACGGTGGCTATGGATACATATATCTCTGAATCCCTGCGTCAGGGGTTCATTCAGCCATCCATTTCACCCGCCTCTTCGAGGTTCTTTTTTGTGAAGAAGAAGGATGGCGGTTTACGCCCGTGCATTGATTATCGAGGTCTCAATAAAATCACGGTGAAATATAGTTACCCGTTACCTCTGATAAATACAGTTATTGAGTCAATGCACGGGGCACGCTTCTTCACAAAATTGGATCTCAGGAGTGCGTACAATCTGGTGCGTATTCGGAAGGGTGATGAGTGGAAGACGGCATTTAGCACCACCTCAGGTCATTATGAGTACCTTGTCATGCCATATGGGTTGTATGAATGCTCCATCAGTCTTCCAATCATTTGTAGATGAGATCTTCAGGGACCTGCACGGGCAGGGTGTAGTGGTGTATATCGATGATATTCTGATATACTCCACTACACGCACCGAGCATGTGTCCCTGGTGCGCAGGGTGTTTGGTCGCCTGTTGGAGCATGATCTATATGTCAAGGCTGAGAAATGCTTGTTCTTCCAACAATCCATCTCCTTCCTAGGGCATCGGATTTCCACTTCAGGAGTGGAAATGGAGAGCGACCGCATTACAGCCGTGCGTAATTGGCCGACTCCAACCACGGTAAAGGAGGTGCAGTGTTTTTTAGGGTTTGCCAATTACTACCGGAGGTTTATCCGGGGTTTTGGTCAGGTGGCTGCTCCCATTACCTCACTGCTAAAGGGGGGCCCGGCGCGCTTGCAGTGGTCGGCTGAGGCGAACAGGGCTTTTGGACACCTGAAGACTCTGTTTACCTCGGTGCCTGTGTTGGCTCATCCGGATCCCTCTTTGCCATTCATAGTGGAGGTGGACGCATCCGAAGCTGGGATAGGAGCAGTGCTCTCTCAGCGTTCGGGTGTGCCACTGAAGCTTCGCCCCTGTGCTTTCTTTTCGAAGAAGCTCAGCCCGGCGGAGCGAAACTATGATGTGGGGGACCGGGAGCTGTTAGCTGTCGTAAAAGCCTTGAAGGCGTGGAGGCATTGGCRTGAGGGGGKTAAACACCCTTTTCTCATCTGGACTGACCACCGCAATCTGGYGTACATCCGGCAGGCGAAGAGACTGAATCCTCGCCAGGCAAGGTGGGCCATGTTTTTCACTCGTTTTGTGTTTACTCTTACT
This sequence comes from Salvelinus sp. IW2-2015, assembly GCF_002910315.2. Taxonomy (NCBI): domain Eukaryota; kingdom Metazoa; phylum Chordata; class Actinopteri; order Salmoniformes; family Salmonidae; genus Salvelinus; species Salvelinus sp. IW2-2015. Next base: position 18,486,067 of record NC_036876.1, read on the forward strand.
TACAGACCAGGCTCCCAGAACGTCAAGGCAGACGCATTGTCTCGGCTGTATGACACAGAGGAGCGGTCCATGGATCCCACTCCCATACTCCCAGCTTCGTGTTTGGTGGCGCCAGTAGTGTGGGAGCTGGACGCGGACATTGAGCGGGCGTCACGTGCAGAGACCTCTCCTCCTGAGTGTCCAGCTGGTCGTCTGTACGTTCCGTCTGCTCTCCGCAACCGATTGATCTATTGGGCTCACACGTCACCCTCCTCTGGTCATCCTGGGATAGGTCGGACGATGCGCTGTCTTGATGGGAGGTACTGGTGGCCCACTTTAGCTAAGGACGTGAGGATTTATGTTTCCTCCTGCTCGGTGTGCGCCTAGTGCAAGGCTCCTAGACACCTGCCCAGAGGTAAGCTTCAACCTTTACCCGTTCCTCAACGGCCGTGGTCGCACCTGTCGGTGGATTTTTTGACTGATCTTCCACCTTCACAGGGTTACACCACGATCCTGGTCGTTGTGGATCGGTTTTCGAAGTCCTGTCGTCTCCTCCCTTTGCCCGGTCTCCCTACGGCCTTACAAACTGCAGAGGCCCTGTTTACACACGTTTTCCGGCACTATGGGGTGCCTGAGGATATAGTGTCTGATCGGGGTCCCCAGTTCACATCAAGGGTCTGGAAGGCGTTCATGGAACGTCTGGGGGATCGTCGGTTAGTCTTACCTCAGGTTTTCACCCCGAGAGTAATGGGCAGGTGGAGAGAGTTAACCAGGATGTGGGCAGGTTTCTGCGGTCCTATTGCCAGGACCGGCCGGGGGAGTGGGCGAAGTTCGTGCCCTGGGCAGAGATGGCCCAGAACTCGCTACGTCACTCCTCCACTAACCTCACTCCTTTTCAATGTGTATTAGGGTATCAGCCGGTTCTGGCTCCTTGGCATCAGAGTCAGACCGAGGCTCCTGCGGTGGACAATTGGTTTCGGCGCGCTTAGGAAACCTGGGAGGCAGCCCACGTCCACCTTCAGCGCGCCATAAGGCGCCAGAAAATTGGCGCAGACCGTCGCCGCGGTGAGGCCCCGGTGTTCACACCAGGGGACAGGGTCTGGCTCTCGACCCGAAACCTGCCCCTCCGCCTGCTCTGCCGGAAGCTGGGTCCGCGGTTTGTGGGGCCGTTTAAAGTCCTGAGGAGAYTGAACGAGGTATGTTATAGGTTACAACTGCKCACTAATTACRGTATTAATCCCTCGTTCCATGTGTCTCTCCTCAGGCCGGTGGTGGCTGGCCCGCTCCAGGAGGCTGAAGTGCGTGAAGTTCCTCCGCCTCCTCTAGACATCGAGGGGGTCCCGGCGTACTCTGTTCGATCCATTTTGGATTCGAGACGTCGGGCGAGGGGCCTTCAGTACCTCGTGGACTGGGAGGGGTACGGCCCGGAGGAGAGATGCTGGGTTCCGGTGGAGGACGTTTTAGAACCTGTTTAAACAGAACGCAATAGAACGCGTCTAAACAGCATTGTTGTCTGAAAAGCATCTAAACAATATTTTTTACTGATGAGAAATAGAGGTCTTCACAACTTTCTTCCTCAATTTCAACTTTTATTGGAAAAGATAAATGCAAACTTCATCAAAACATAACACGGAACACATCCACAGCTAAACTCATTCCATAAACCAGTCTAAATAACAGGTTGCGCTGACATAAAACAAAACATAAGTTAGCAACTTAACAGCTAGACTTGTTTACAATGTACCACATCTCTAGTGAGCACAAGGAAGAAATGTAATATTGTTTAGAAAAGAGATGCATGTCAGCTAAGCTAACAGCAGCTAAATTCTTTATGGTGGCAGCCATGTTTGATTATCCCAGAATGCCATTCACTAAAAGTCAAAGATGGCTGCGCCCATTGCCTCAAAAAGATTAACTTTTCAGCGTACTACTTTTCAGCGTATTACAAATCTTCAATGTACTTGTTACAGTGCATACAAGAACCGGAGCACATGACAAGACACTTGATTTTTGACAAAGCACAAAGCAAATAAAATGTTATCACCTCACAGATCATCACACCAAATACTTGACTACTGTCTAGCCTAACCGTAGCGTGAAAGCTAAACAGGGATGAAACCATTTTATGGGGGGTTTGTGGGGTTCTTCAATTAATTTGTGGGGGGGTTCAAGTCCATGGGGGGTAGAAATGGGGGAAGGTATCGTGGGGGGATATGATGCAGGAAATATTACTATGATGGGGGATTTATCAATAAATGGGGAGCAAACTGATTATTTATATGCTAAATAAAATAAAAACCCTGGAAAGGGGGGTCTGAGCTGGCAACCCTGAGGTATCAAAGTTACAATCTGATGCCGCATTCAAAACAACTGGGAATTCTCCGACTTCTGATTTCAGTGCGTTCAAGACAGCTGGGAACTAGGAAAAAACAAGCTCTGACTGGGAAAAATTGGTTTTGAATGGTCATCCAACTCGTAATTCCAACTCGGGTACTCGGGCACTCGGGCCTCTTTCTAGAACTCCGACTTTCCGACCTGAAGATCACTGACGTCATAATTTGACCTAGTATTTTTCCAAGTTCATGGTTGTCTTCAAAGCACCATGAGTCAGTCGAGTAAACTATCCCTTGTTACAACACCTTTGATCTGACAAACGTTTACGTGACTCAACAAATATGGCGCCACACATAGCCGGCAAAATCTTACTATTAGCTCATTATAATGAGTACAACCTTCAAAAAAGTATTTTACACACGTGTCCAACACAATCTATGCAAGAATCTGAATGTATGATTTGTCTCCAGTACTTGAAAACGTGAATAAAACACTAAATACATTATGATCCATACTTACAGTGCATTCAGAAAGTATTCAGACCCCTAGACTTTTTCCACATTTTGTTACGTTCCAGCCTTATTCTAAAATTGATTAAATTGTTGTTTTTTTCATCATCAATTTACACACAATACCCCATAATGACAAAGCAAAAACAGGTTTTAATAATTTTTAGCAAATGTATAAAAAAAAAACTGATATCACAATTAAATAAGTATTCAGACCCTTTACTCAATACCTTGTTGAAGAACCTATGGCAATGATTACAGCCGTGGGTCTTCTTGGAGATGACGCTACAAGCTTGGCACACCTGTATTTCTGGAGTTTCTCCCATTCTTCTCTGCAGATCCTCTCAAGCTCTGTCAGGTTGGATGGGTAGCGTCGCAGCACAGCTATTTTCAGGTCTCTCCAGAGATGTTCGATCGGGTTCAAGTCCGGGCTCTGACTGCGCCACTCAAGGACATTCAGAGACTTGTCCCAAAGACATTTCTGTGTTGTCTTGGCTGTGTGCTAAGGGTCGTTGTCCCGTTTGACGGTGAACCACCCCAATCTGAGGCTGTCATGTGCCTTTTACTGATGAGTGGTTTCCGTCTGGCCACTCTACCATAAAGGCCTGATTGGTGGAGTGCTGCAGAGATGGTTGTCCTTTTGGAACATTCTCCCATCTCCACAGAGGAACTCTGGAGCTCTTTCAGAGTGACCATCGGGTTCTTGGTCACCTCCCTGACCAAGGCCCTCTCCCCCAATTGCTCAGTTTGGCCAGGTGGCCAGCTCTAGGAAGAGTCTTGGTGGTTCCAAACTTCTTCTATTTAAGAAAGATGGAGGCCACTGTATTCTTTATGTTTTGGTACCCATCCCCAGATCTGTGCCTCAACACAATCCTGTCTCAGTACTCTATGGACAATTCCTTCAACGTCATGGCTTGGGTTTTGCTCTGACATTCACTGTCAACTGCAGGACCCTATATAGACAGATGTGTGCCTTTCCAAATCATGTCCAAGCTATTACAGTGCTTTGCAAAAGTATTCATCCCCCTTGGCGTTTTTCCTATTTTGTTGCATTACAACCTGTAAATTAAATAGTTTGTTATTTGGATTTCATATAATGGACATACACAAAATAGTCCAAATTGGTGAAGTGAAATTAAACAAATAACTTGTAGAAAAAAAAGAAAGAAAAAAAAACGGAAAAGGGGTGCGTGCATATGTATTCACCCCCTTTGCTATGAAGCTCCTAAATAAGATCTGGTGCAACCAATTACCTTCAGAAGTCACATAATTAGTTCAATAATGTCCACCTGTGTGCAATCTAAGTGTCACATGATCTGTCACATGATCTCAGTACATATACACCTGTTCCGAAAGGCCACAGAGTCTGCAACACTACTAAGCAAGCGGCATCACCAAGAAAGCGGCACCATGAAGACCAAGGAGCTCTCCAAACAGGTCAGGGACAAAGTTGTGGAGAAGTACAGATCCGAAACTTTGAACATCCCACGGAGCACCATTATTTAAAAAATTGAAAGAATATGGCACCACAACAAACCTGCCAAGAGAGAGCCACCCACCAAAACTCATGGACATGGCAAGGAGGGCATTAATCAGAGAGGCATCAAAGAGACCAAAGATAACCCTGAAGGAGCTGCAAAGCTCCACAGCGGAGATTGGAGTATCTGTCCATAGGACCACTTTAAGCCGTACACTCCACAGACATGGGCTTTATGGAAGAGTGGACAGAAAAAGCCATTGCTTAACCTCCTGGCGCTAGGGGTCAGATTTGTTTTTATTTAAAAAAAAATTAAACGTTCCCAAGGTAAACAGACATTTTCTCTGGCCCAGATCGTAGAATATGCATATAATTTAAAGATTAGGATAGAAAACACTCCAAAGTTTCCAAAACTGTCAAAATATTGTCTGTGAGTATAACAAAACGTATTCTGCAGATGAAAACCTGAGAAAATATAACCCCGAAGTGATATTATTTTTTTAAACTGTGTTTCCTGGACCGTCTTTCTTCCATTTAAAGGGGTATCAACCAGATTCCTTTTCCAATGGCTTCCTCAAGCTGTGACCAGGCTTTAGACATAGTTTCAGGCTTTTATTTTGAAAAATGAGCAAGATGTTTCATAAGTAGTCAGGTGTCCTCTGAATGTTTCCTGCGCGCGAGAGAGGGGCTCCCCATTTTCCTTTTCTCTCTTAAAGAATAGGTTATGGTCCGGTTGAAATATTATCGATTATGTTTGTTAAAAACAACCAGAGGATTGATTATAAAAAACATTTGACATGTTTCTACGACCATTACGGATATTTTGGGGAATTTGTCGAACGGAACACGGCTTTGGTTTTCTCAACATAATGCGCAACCCAAATGGCGTTTTTTGTGATAAAAGTAATATTTATCGAACAAAAATAACATTTCTTGTGTAACTGGGAGTCTCGTGAGTGCAAACATCCGAAGATTATCAAAGGTAAGCGATTAATTTTATTGCTTTTCTGACTTCGTGACCATGCTAATTTGGGGCTAGCTGTTGTAGCATTGAAAGCTACACTCACAAAAGCTTGGATTTCTGTCGCTGTAAAATATATTTTCTAAATCTGACACGATAGGTGGATTAAGCTAGCTAAGCTGTGTTTTGGTATATTTCACTTGTGATTGCATGATTATAAATATTTTTTGTCATATTTTTGCATTTGGCGCCCTGCAATTCTAGCGGTGGTTTAGGAAAGTGATCCCGTAAAAGCACATATGTCAGAGTCAAGGCCCGCGGGCCACATCCGGCCCGCGAGAAGGTTTTTTACGCCCCTGGGATGATCTTGATTTATTATTAGAACCGGCCCGCAGACCGCAGCAAGCCGGCAGCCCGCAGATCTTTTACACGTACCAATACTACATTTCCCACAATGCAACGGTGACGCACCGAGCAGTAGGCTGCTTCATTTCAATATTTATTGGCACAGCAGTCGTCAGCATCACAGTAAAATTAACTTTCAGATACCCATCAAAAATGGCAAAACGGAAGGTGGACACTGAGAACCGGGGGTTTCAAACAAGGTGGGAGTCGGAGTATATGTTCACGGAGGTAGCTGGAAAACCTGTGTGTCTTCTGTGTGGAGAAAGTGTGGCGGTACTGAAAGTATAATCTGAGACGACATTATGAAACGAAACACGCGGACAAAAACAAGAATATGGACATGGAACAAAGGCTACAAAAGGCAGAGGAATTAAAACGAGGCCTCAAATCTCGACAGGCTCTGTTCAAAAAAGCCAAATCACAAGGCCAGGCTGCTGTCAAGGCCAGTTTTATTTTGGCAGAAGAGATCGCTAAATCAGCCCGGCCATTTACGGAGGGGGATTTCATCAAAAACTGCATGATTAAAGTTTGTGACGAAGTTTGCCCAGAAAAAAGGCAACTCTTTTTAAAATGTGAGTCTGAAGCAAGAACACATTGCCAGAGAGAGTAGGGGACCAGTTGTCCATCATCTAAAAGAGCAGCTTGTGAAAAAGGGCAAAGATTCATTGCATATTCCTTGGCTGTGGATGAGAGCACCGAATTTCTGACATTGCCAGTTGTCAATTTTCATCCGCGGAGTGGACTCCAAGCCCAAGCGTGACAGAGGATTTTTGGCTTTACGTCCTATGCTGGACAACTACGGGGATGATTGTATGAAGAAGGTGTCAAGATGTGTAAATGAATGGAGCTGCCTTGGGAAAAGCTCGTGGGGTTTGAAACCGACGGAGCACCTGCGATGTGTGGACACAGGAGCGGGACTGGTGGCGAAGATACGGGAAAAGATGCAAGGAGGAAACGCGACAGGTGAGCTGACAGCTTATCATTGTATATACACCAGGAAGCGTTGTGGCGGTAAAGCCTTGAAAATGGACATGTAATGAGCATCATCACGCGCACAGTTTAACTTTATCAGAGCCAAACAGGTTTGGAATCACGCCAGTTCAAGGCATTTCTGACGGAGTTAGAAACGGAGCATGGTGATTTGCCTTATCACACAGAGGTGCGATGGCTAAGCCAGGAAAAGGTGCTTCAAAGATGTTTCGAGCTTCGGTGAGGAGATTTGTCTGTTCTTGACAGCAAAGGGGAAGACACAACACAACTCGAGACGAAATGTTTCTGGTGAAATGGCTTTTTTCTGTGTGAGCATTACGAGTCATTCTGAATGCAATGAACTTGCAGCATGCAGGTCGGGATCATGTCATCTCTGATATGTACAGTACAGTGAAGGCATTAAAACAACTGACCTCTGTGGGAGACCAGATGCGGAAAGAAATTTGAGCCACTTTCCAGCTGCCAGACCATGAAAGAGAAGCTCTCTACCCAGTGCTTCCCGAGCGCCAGTTGGCTGAGTAAAATAGTATCTGCCGCTGACTTTCGACGCGATTTGCTGACTTTGAGCACAAAAAGCAGGTTGGAACTGCTCGGTAAACATTTAGCTGTTGACGTGGAAGCTCACCACCAAACCTCCAATGGATTGATTGACCCTCCAATGCAATGATGCACTGAGGGCAAATATGCGGCAGTGGTGCTGCGGAGTTCGCCCGCTTTCCTCCCCGACACAATGCCCCAGCTGCGCATCCAGGCTGCTCAAACGTTGCATGTTTGGCAGCAAATACCTGTGTGAACAACTGTTTTCTTTGATGAACTGAACAAAACATAACACAAAGTCGACTTACTGCTGAACACTCTCCACTCATTCTGAGGATTTCTCAGCTCAGAGCCTTACCCGAACATTGATGAACTTGTGGAAAGTGGGACACCACCAAGTATCACCCTCAACCTCAAACCAGTGAACATTACTGTGCAATCAACATATGTTAGAGTTTTTACTCAGTTTCAAGTTTAAAAGTTTAAAAGTTTATATTGTTTCTTCATGCGAATCTGCAATGTTACTTCTCGCTTAAACAAAGTGTTGTTTCGATTGACATTAATAGTTTTGCAACTTTAATTTTATTGTAATTTTCAATCCATTATATTTTAAAAAATATTTAGTTCGTGGATGATTAGAAAATTGGCTATTATTGTTTTTTTCTTGAAAGTAAATTTAGCCCACTTTTGCTAAAATAGAAAATATAGGCTACTGATGGTGCCTTGAATACCGGTTTCTTTCATTTAATGTTCATGTTATGGGGATTTTTATATAAAGGAAATTTGTCTTTTGTGTCTGTTGAAAATTAAAGATTACTGACAGAGCCATAAGAAAATATTGCTTTATTTATCTGATCATATTGGAATATATTTGTTAGGTTTTCAGTAGGTTCAATTAGGTTCACTAGACTATATGCGTCATTTAAAATTTTTTCAATGAACATTCGAACAGTCCGGCCCTCGGCTTGTAGCTAAATTTTTTATTTGGCCCTCCGTCCATTTGACTTTGACACCCCTGCGTAAAAGGGATCCGTAGCGCAGAGAAGTTAAAGAATAAATAAGCAAACACGTTTGGTGTTTGCCAAATGGCATGTGGGAGACTCCAAATATATGGAAGAAGGTACTCTGGTCAGATGAGACTAAAATTTTGCTTTTTGGCCATCAAGGAAAATGCTATGTCTGACGCAAACCCAACACCTGTAACGTGCAGCGRAATTTGTGGTCATCATATTTATTTAAATGAGAACCAGCAACAAAATAACAAAGTGAAACCAAAACAAACGTTCCATAGGCTACAAGAGCTGTACAAAAACAAGATCCCACAACATAGGTGGGAAAAAAGGCTACCTAAGTATGATTCCCAATCAGAGACAACGATAGACAGCTGCCTCTGATTGGGAACCACACTCGGCCAAACACAAAGAAATACAAAACATAGAATGCCCACCCTACATCACACCCTAACCTAACCAAATAGAGAAATAAACGGCTCTCTAAGGTCAGGGCGTGACAACCTCTCATCATCCCGAGAGAACCATCCCCACAGTGAAGCATGGTGGTGGCAGCATCATGCTGTGGGGATGTTTTTCATCGGCAGGGACTGGGAAACTGGTCAGAATTGAAGGAATGATGGATGGCGCTAAATAGAGGGAAATTCTTGAGGGAAACCTMTTTCAGTCTTCCAGAGATTTGAGACTGGGATGGAGGTTCACCTTCCAGCAGGACAATGACCCTAAGCATACTGCTAAAGCAACACTAAAGTGGTTTAAGGGAAACATTCAAAGCCCAGACCTCAATCCAATTGAGAATCTGTGGTATGACTTAAAGATTGCCGTACACCAGCAGAACCCATCCAACTTGAAGGAGGTGGAGCAGTTTTACCTTGAAGAATGGGCGAAAGGTGGCTCTACAAAGTATTGACTCTGGGGGGGTGAATAGTTATGCACGCTTAAGTTTTCAGTTTTTTTGTCTTGGTTCTTGTTTGTTTCAGAAGAAAAAATATTTTGGATCTTCAAAGTGGTAGGCATGTTGTGTAAATCAAATGATACAACCCACCCAAAAATCTATTTTAATTCCAGTTTGTAAGGCAACAAAATAGGAAAAATGCCAATGGGGGTGAATACTTTCTCAATCCACTGTAAATATAACACAGGTGGACTCCAATCAACTTGTAAAAACATCTCAAGGATGATCAATGGAAACAGGATGCACCTGAGCTCAATTTCGAATCTCATCGCAACACAAATGTAAATAAGGCATTTCTGTTTTTTTTGTTTTTTTTTACATTTGCAAAAATAAAATAAAAACTGTTTTCACTTTGTCATTATGGGGTATTATGTGTAGATTGAGGAAAATTGTATTTAATCCAGTTTAGCTGTAATTTAACAAAATGTGGGACAAGTCAAGGGGTCTGAATACTTTCCGAATATACTCTAGATGTGGTGTGCTACAGTAGAAACGACAACACAATATACAGAAAATAAGTAACTTACTTTGATAGGAATGCAAACATATCCAAATTCTAATTTGTAAGAAAAACAACAATGCGGGCAATGTGTGCACCAGCCATAAAATGTACCCAGGGGAAAGGTTTGTGCAAAGCCTGTTCTGACTAGAGATGCGCAATGTCTTCATAATTGATCTGGGGAAGTGCTTGGAGAAGCTTGTACAGCTCAGTAAAGCCTCAAACATAAATTGTCCGCAACAGTGAAATGGCCTACTTCTTATGTGAATTAATGAGGAGGCAGACCACACCTCAATTCAAACTGTTGTTAGAAAATAAAACTTGTTAGAATATCATTTGAAATTGACAAGTTGAAACATAACCTATAGATGATTAGCAGGCAGCGTGGCTTGGTTTGAGGGTAGGGTGGGTTAACTGTCCTGTTGCGTATCTATCACATTTTGAAACAGTGAGTGCATTCTGACATCACGCGCATAAAAAACTATAGGTTACGACTGTAACCCCGGTTCTCTGATAGTATGAGTGAGGTATTTCACTATGGGATACGCCCCCAGTGTATTCGTCAGAAGCCTTACTACTCCAGCCAATACTGTCTGGACGCCGAGACGTGTGCGTTGGGGAAGGGTGWCCCTCCTTCCCTATAAAGAGCCTGACGCAGCATCTCTGAGTCATTGCTCGTGCAAGGAGGGTGTTCTGGTGAAATACCTCACTCATACTATCAGAGAACCGGGGTTACAGTCGTAACCTATAGTTCTCTTTCAAGTATTCATTTCGGTATATACTGACTCCCATATTGCCAAACAAGCTTATCCTGATGACCGACTGCCATGTGCTATATATTACACAAATGTGGGCATGTGGGCCAGCCCAATCCCTGTCATGTCAACACAGTCTAACATCTTGGAGGAGAAAGGTGTACTCCAGGTACAGGTAACCTCCTCCAGGCATTCTGGGAAGACTGGTAGTAATTGCCTTGCTGCCCATGTAGCTTTGGGTAACCTCTTACCCTCGTAGTGGGACGTGGTGGTCTCCGCTACTGTATTGGGCCAGGGAATCACCAGTTTATTAGCCACGTGTTTGCACACGTCCTGCAGGTCCACACCGAGAGGACCTATATTTGACGTAGCTGCCTATTTATCGCCACAAACCAATGCTGGTACTAAGACCACACTCAACGAGCTGTATAGGGCCATAAGCAAACAAGAAAATGCACATCCAGAGGCGGCGTTTCTTGTGGCCGGTGATTTTAATGCAGGGAAAATTAAATCCGTTTGATATTTTTACCAAATGTGCAACTAGAGGTGACAAAACTCTAGATCACTTTTACTCCACACACAGAAATACATTCAAGGCCCTCCCCCGCCCTCCCTTAGGCAAATCAGACCATAACTTTATCCTCCTGCTTCTTGCTTACAAGCAAAAACTCAAACAGGATGTAGGATTGACCAGCTGGCAAGTGTCATCAATGACATTTTCAACCTATCCCTGACCCAGTCTGTATTACCAACTTGTTTCAAGCTGTCCACCACAGTCCCTGTGCCGAAGAACGCCAAGGTAACCTGCCTAAATGATTATCGCCCCGTAGCACTCACATCTATAGCAATTAAATGCTTTGACAGGCTGGTCAAGGCTCAAATCAACACCATCATCCCAAACACCCTGGACCCAATCTAATTTGCATACTACCGCATAGCCAGATCAGGACCTAACATAAGGACAACTCAGATTGTGCTATTCTGTTCTTCTGAAATAAACTACATTTTCTTCATAGCATGCTTCTTTAGTCCTGTCTAAAATAAATAGTGGATTTATTGTGAAGGTGTAGGCTATATTACATAGATTTATTAGACTTTTTAAAGTGTAAATGCTCCAAAGGTCTGCATTAGTGTGTGTGGAAGCCAGGACATGCTAAATGTGTTTATGTTAATTAATGTAAATTACCGTGAGGCTGACAGTTATTTGCTTGACAATCACCGGCCGACGAAATTTAGTGACCACCACAGATCTAGGTAGGAGCTACACAGGGTCAGCCTTACAGCATTATCCTTGTAGCAGTTTAGAGGTGAAATGTGTTGCTCAAGGCCAGAATGGCAGTACGGGATGGCACCAGCCCTGGGTGTAGTATCTTTCAAATACATAAGCTAGATATGCTTGATTGAGGTTGCCTGGCATAATGGAATCAATAGAATAGTCCCAAAAGTGCAAAAACCTGCCAATCTGGCAAATTGGAAGATTAAAAATACAACTGGTAGTTAAAGTCTTGTCCTATAGCTGCAACTCCCGTACGGACTCGGGAGAGGCAAAGGTCGAGAGCCATGCATCCTCTGAAACACGACCCTGCCAAGCCGCACTGCTTCTTGACACAGTGCTCGCTTAACCCGGAAGCCAGCCGCACCAATGTGTCGGATGAAACACCGTACAGCTGGCGACCGAAGTCAGCGTGCATGCGCCCGGCCGCCACAAGGAGTCACTAGAGCGTGATGGGACAAGGACATCCCAGCCGGCCAAACCCTCCCCTAACCCGGACGACGCTGGGCCAATTGTGCACCGCCTCATGGGTCTCCCGGTTGCGGCCGGCTGTGACACAGCCCGGGATCGAACCCGGATCTGTAGTGATGCAGTGCCTTAGACCGCTGCGCAACTCGGGAGGCCTTGAAATACTATTTTAACCCATGTCTGGATGGCACCTGAGGAATTGTTTTCCATTGTAATGTGGTAGTTAGCAATCTTAGCGAAGACCTCAAGACTTATATTAGCTCCACAAACTAAATCCTTTATCTCAGCAGGCTAACATTATTTTTTCACCCAGTCAGTAACACCAGCAACTATCTTTCTCACTCCCACCAGATGTTCTACTAAAATGCCTTATTGTAAATGTAATGAATGATGTTGAGTAAATGTGCTAAGAATGTTGTGTGAATGAAACTGCAACATTCATGACAGTGTCATCACCGGTTTCATAAAGGTGTTAAGAATGCCTTATGCATGCCTCCTTCAACAACTCATCACTATCCGACAAAATTATCCAACTGAAGTTTTTCTCCCATACGCAATGATATACATTTTCTAATGCTACCACAAGAAAGGTAAAGGAGAAGTGATGAGTTGTCATAGTGAGAAATTCAACATTATGAAACCAAAAGATTAATCAGGAGTCTTTTTCACATTCTAACAGAGTCAGTAAAGGCCTAGCTGTCATGTTTCCACTGGATATCGATAACCCGGGTCGTGTTCATTAGGCACCAAATGGTAGAAAACAAACTAAAACTACCTGGACTTGTCCGGTAAGAAACACACATTTTAGTTTACCGTAGCAAACCATTTGAAATTTTTCCATTTGGTGCCCTAAAGAAAACAACCACAGTAGCATTGTGAATTTTAGCACAATGACAGTCATTGTATTAATGTTCTTTCACATTTGAGCAATCAAATAATGGATGCATTTAAACGAATGTCAACAATGATAATGGTTATGTATAGTCACAAAAAGTGAAAACCTGAGGCAAAAGAGCTGAATACGCTCTGCATTTGAAGGGGGGGGGTTGGCTTCCCAAAAAGCGATCATCTTGTAATTGTTGTACCCTCTGGACTAGAGACAAACGGCTCAGAAGCCAATGGAATTTAGGCCTCAGCATTCACCAAATCGTGAAATGGCCTCTGATCGTTACGCTGGCGAACACGGTAGGAGACGCCGTAATAAAACAAAGCTTAATCAAAACCAAGCAGGCCCGAGAGTAATGGCTCCCCACAGTCAAATATGTGAAACAATCAGTCCCCATCAAAGGTCTTCATTTAGAAGACGGAGAAGCCAGACTCAAAGGCGATTGGGCTTGGGTGTTAATTATCTTCAATTTGCAGTTTGATTAAATGAGGTGGATGGTTTATTGGGGGGAGTTTGTCATATCAGACATCTTTGCTTTCGATATGCTCTAGTCAGCCGATTTAAAAGTTGCGAACTTGAAAAAAGGTGGGACATTTACAGTGCCTTGCAAAAGTATTCACCCCCTGTCACGTTCCTGACCTATTTTTATGTTATTTTGATTATGTTTAGTTGGTCAGGGCGTGAGTTGGGGTGGGCATTGTATGTTGTGTGTGTTTTGTTTAGTCTATGGGTGTTGTATTGTGTATGGGATAGTGTTTGTTAGGTTGTCTAGTTATGTCTATGGCTGCCTAGATTGGGTCTCAATCAGAGACAGCTGTCATTCATTTGTCTCTGATTGGGAGCCATATTTAAGGTAGCCATAGGCAGTAGGCTTTTGTGGGTGTTTGTTTCCTGTGTCAGTGTTTGGACCACACAGGACTGTTTTGAGGTATGTCACGTTTGTTGTTTTTGTAGTTTGTAGTGTTTTCTTGTTATTTACATTAAACATGTACAATTACCAATCCGCATCTTGGTCCGATCCATGCTCCTCCTCGTCTGAGGAGGAGAACGACTTTGACAGCCATTACAGAAACACCCACCACAACAGGACCAAGCGGATTGAGGAAGGAGGGCAAGAACTAAAGCAATGGAGAGAAGAGGAATGGAGTTGGGAGCAAATTTTCAATGGAGAAGGACCCTGGGCTAAGGTGGGAGAGAATCGCCGCTCTCGGGAGGAGAAGGAGGCAGCCACAGCCCAGGAGCGCTGGTATGAGGAGGCAGCACGTATGAGAGGCTGGAAGCCCGAGAGGCTCACCCAAAAATGTATTGGGGGGGGGCTAAAGGGGAGTGTGGCGAAGCCGGGTAGGATACCTGAGCCAACTCCCCGGGCTTGCCGTGGAGTGAGAGGGCGTCGTACTGGTCAGACACCGTGTTATGCGGTAAAGCGCACGGTGTCCCCAGTACGCGTGCTTAGCCCAGTGCGGGCTATTCCACCTTGCAGCACTGGGAGGGCTAGGTTGGGCATCGAGCCGGATGCCATGAAGCCGGCCCAACGTATCTGGCCTCCAGTACGTCTCCTCGGGCCGGCGTACATGGCACCAGCCTTACAGGTGGTGTCCCCGGTTCGCCTGCATAGCCCAGTGCGGGCTATTCCACCTCGCCGCACTGGCAGGGCTACGGGGACCATTCAACCTGGTAAGGTTGGGGAGGCTCGGTGCTCAAGAGCACGTGTCCTCCTTCACGGTCCGGTATATCCGGCGCCACCTTCCCACCCCAGCTCAGTACCATCAGTGCCTAACACCATGCACCAGGCTTCCAGTGCATCTCCAGAGCCCTGTTCTCCTCCACGCACTCTCCCTATGGTGCGTGTCTCCAGCCCAGTGCCTCCAGTTCCGCACCACGCACCAAGCCTCCTGTGCGTCTCCAGAGCCCTGTACGCACTGTTCCTTCTCCCCGCACTCGCCCTAAGTGCGTGCCCTCAGCCCGGTACCTCCAGTTCCGGTACCACGCACCAGGCCTAGAGTGCGCCACGAGAGTCCAGTGCCCTGTGTTGTGTTCCCGCACTAGCCTGAAGGTGCGGTCCTTAGCCGGTACCTCCAGTTCCGGTACCACGCACCAGGCCTACAGTGCGTCTCAGCCGGCCAGAGTCTGCCGTCTGCCCAGCGGTGCCTGAACTGCCCGTCTGCCCAGCGGCGCCTGAACTGCCCGTCTGCCCAGCGGCGCCTGAACTGCCCGTCTGCCCAACGCCGTCTGAACTGTCCGTCTGCCATGAGCCTACAAAGCCGTCCGTCTGCCATGAGCCTACAAAGCCGCCCGTCTGCCATGAGCCTGCAAAGCCGCCCGTCTGCCATAGCCTACAGAGCCGCCCGTCTGCCATGAGCCTGCAAAGCCGCCCGTCTGCCAGACAGAGCCGCTAGAGCCTTCCGCCAGACGGATCAGCAGAGCTTCCGCCAGACCGATCAGCCAGAGCTTTCCGCCAGACCGGATCAGCCAAGCCTTCCGCCAGACCGGATCAGCCAGAGCCTTCCGCCAGACCGGATCAGCCAGAGCCTTCCGCCAGACCGGATCAGCCAGAGCCTTCCGCCAGACCGGATCAGCCAGAGCCTCGCCAGACCGGATCAGCCAGAGCTTCCGCCAGACCGGATCAGCCAGAGCCTTCCGCCAGACCGGATCAGCCAGAGCGTCAGCGAGCCATACCAGCCAGAGCCTCAGCGAGCCATGACCAGCCAGAGCCGTCAGCGAGCCATGACCAGCCAGAGCCGTCAGCGAGCCATGACCAGCCAGAGCCGTCAGCGAGCCATGACCAGCCAGAGCCGTCAGCGACCATGACCAGCAGGCGTCAGCCAGCCATGACCAGCCAGAGCCAGCCAGCCAGGATCCGCCGTCCCTCAGCCCGGAGCTGCGCGCCTCAGCCCGGAGCTGCCGTCCCTCAGCCCGAGCTGCCGTCCCTCATCCCGGTCTTGCCCCTTATCCCGGTGCTGCCCCTTATCCCGATGCTGCCCCTTCAGTTAGGTGGGTTTAGTGGAGGGTGTCATTGGGGGGGATACGGAAGCGGGGAGTGACTATGGTGGTGTGGGCAGCGGTCCAGAGCCGGAG
Source organism: Salvelinus sp. IW2-2015 (assembly GCF_002910315.2). Taxonomy (NCBI): domain Eukaryota; kingdom Metazoa; phylum Chordata; class Actinopteri; order Salmoniformes; family Salmonidae; genus Salvelinus; species Salvelinus sp. IW2-2015. The sequence continues at coordinate 18,502,180 of NC_036876.1, forward strand.
CCACCACCGTGGACAGATGCCCACCCAGACCCTCCCCTAGACTTTTGGTGGTGCGTTCGGAGTACGCACCTTGAGGGGGGGGTTATGTCACGTTCCTGACCTATTTTTATGTTATTTTATTATGTTTAGTTGGTCAGGGCGTGAGTTGGGGTGGGCATTGTATGTTGTGTGTTTTTTAGTCTATGGTGTTGTATTGTGTATGGGATAGTGTTTGTTAGGTTGTCTAGTTAGTCTATGGCTGCCTAGATTGGGTCTCAATCAGAGACAGCTGTCATTCATTGTCTCTGATGGGAGCCATATTAAGGCAGCCATAGGCAGTAGGCTTTTGTGGTAGTTGTCTATGTTGAACGTTTGTTGCTTGTCTGTGCACTTACGTTATTTAGCTTCACGGTCGTTTGTTGTTTTTGTAGTTTGTATATAGTGTTCGTTTTGTGTTTTCTCTCTCTTCTCAATAAAAGAAGATGTATTTTGCACACGCTGCGCCTTGGTCCAATCTCTGTCAAGAAGACGATCGTGACAAACTACCCACCCCCCGTCTCTCCTCCACACGATCGTGACAGAATTCCCCACCAACATCGGATCAAGCAGCGTGTGCAACACAACAGGACCCACCTACACAGGACTATTGGAATTGGGAGGAAATTCTGGACCGCGAAGTACCAGAGGAATATAACCGCCCCAAAGCTGAGCTGGAGCAGCGAAAGCAGAGAGGCGGAGATATGAGGAGGCAGCAAGGAAACAAGGCTGGAAGCCCGTAAGTCAAACCCAAAAATTTATTGGGGGGGCTCTCGGGTAGTTTAGTTGGTCAGTCGGGAGACGTGAGCCAACTCCTCCTGCTTACCGTAAGGAGCCGGTGAGGGCGGATTGGAGGTGAGTGACGCAGAGACAGTAAAGGAGTTAATGGAGAAATTGGAGAGAGATTATGAGGGATGTACTGGTTTGGTGCATGAGCACGGCATTCGTCCGAATGAACGTGTTGGTGAGTTAATGTCACCGGAACAGCTCTCCATACTCGTCCTGAGGAGCGTGCTAGCCTCTGGTTAAGACAGTGCCTACAGCACGCACAAAGCCTCCTGTGCGTCTCCAGAGTCCTGTGCGTCCTGTTACTGCTCCTCGCACTAGCCCTGTGTGTGTGTTCCCAGCCCAGTACCACCAGTGCTGACACCACGCACCAGGCTTCCAGTGCGTCTCCAGAGCCCTGTTCCTCCTCCACGCACTCTCCCTGTGGTGTGTCTCCAGCCCAGTGCCTCCAGTTCCGGTACCACGCACCAAGCCTCATGTGCGTCTCCAGAGCCCTGTACGCACTGTTCCTTCTCCCCGTACTCGCCCTGTTGTGCGTGTCCTCAGCCCGGTACCACCAGTGCCGGTACCACACATCAGGCCTATAGTACGCCTTGAGAGTCCAGTGTGCCCTGTTGTTGTTCCCCACACTAGCCTGAAGTGCGTGTCCTTAGCCCGGTACCTCCAGTTCCGGCACCACGCACCAGGCCTACAGTGCGTCTCAGCCGGCCAGAGTCTGCCGTCTGCCCAACGGCGCCTGAACTGCCCGTCTGCCAAGCGGCGCCTGAACTGCCCGTCTGCCAAGCGGCGCCTGAACTGCCCGTCTGCCAAGCGGCGCCTGAACTGCCCGTCTGCCCAACGGCGTCTGAACTGTCCGTCTGCCAAGCGCCGCATGAACTGCCCGTCTGTATTGAGCCTTCAAAGCCGCCCGTCTGCCATGAGCCTGCAAAGCCGCCCGTCTGCCATGAGCCTGCAGAGCCGTCCCCAGACGGAGCGCTAGCCTTCGCCAGACAGGAGCGCTAAGCCTTCCGCCAGACAGAGCCGCTAGAGCCTTCCGCCAGACAGGAGCCGCTAGAGCCTTCCGCCAGACAGGAGCAGCCAGAGCCTTCCGCCAGACCGGATCAGCCAGACCTTCCGCGAACCATGACCAGCCAGAGCCGTCAGCGAGCCATGACCAAGCCACAGACGCACGTCAGCGAGCCATGACCAGCCAGAGCCGTCAGCGACCATGACCAGCCAGAGCCGTCAGCGAGCCATGACCAGCCAGAGCCGTCAGCAGCAGCAGCAGAGCCAGTCAGCGAGCATCCAGCCAGAGCCGTCATCCAGCCAGGATCCGCCAGAGCCGTCATCCAGCCAGGATCCGCCAGAGCCGTCATCCAGCCAGATCCGCCAGAGCCGTCATCCAGCCAGGATCCGGCAGCCACCAGACGCCAGCCAGCCAGATCCGCCAGCCAGCCAGGATCCGCCAGCCAGCCAGATCCGCCAGCCAGCCAGGATCCGCCATCCAGTCCGGAGCTGCCCCTTATCCTGGTGCTGCCCCTTATCCTGGTGTGCCCCTTAGTCCGGTGCTGCCCCTTAGTCCGGTGCTGCCCCTTAGTCCGGTGCTGCCCCTTAGTCCGGTGGGTTAATTGGAGGGTGGCCATTTGGAGGAGGCTACGAAAGCGGGTAGTGACTATGGTGGGGTGGGGACCACGACCAGCGCCAGAGCCGCCACCGTGGACAGACGCCCACCCAGACCCTCCCCTAGACTTTGTGCTGGTGCGCTCGGAGTCGCACCTTAAGGGGGGGTTATGTCACGTTCCTGACCTATGTTCCTTTTTCTGTTATTTATTTAGTTGGTCAGGGCGTGAGTTGGGTGGGTTGTCTTTGTGTGTTTTGTTTAGTCTAGGGTGTTGTATGTGTATGGGGTAGAGAAGAGTGACGTTGTCTAGTTATGTCTATGGCTGCCTAGATTGGGTCTCAATCAGAGACAGCTGTCATTCATTGTCTCTGATTGGGAGCCATATTTAAGGCAGCCATAGGCAGTAGGCTTTTGTGGGTAGTTGTCTATGTTGAACGTTTGTTGCTTGTCTGTGCACTTACGTTATTTAGCTTCACGGTCGTTTGTTGTTTTGTTAGTTTGTATATAGTGTTCGTTTTGTGTTTTCTCTCTCTTCTCAATAAAAGAAGATGTATTTTGCACACGCTGCGCCTTGGTCCAATCTCTGTCAAGAAGACGATCGTGACAGGAGGCTTCATAAAACTTTTAAAGTATAAGGCCTGCCCTGGGACAACGGGTGCAAATGAGCTTTTGGCTAACCCCGGCACATCTACATGGATGTTGCATTATTGTAATATTGATGTTGATTAATGTGCATTGTTCCCTATAAATGAATAAATATATAAAGTAGGACCACCCTGAGTAGAGTAGTGCCAGTCCCTGAGAGACTGTTTGCCCTGTGTGTAGTCTGCCTGAGATGAATCTAGGTTACATCAGATACTCCTTTTGAAACCATCACCACTCTACTGCTCTTTCCCCCCGTTGTGGTGTATGTCATTCTCTGGTCGAGGTGAACAGAGCTTAGTATTGGATTAGATCACAACTGGGCAAAATTACATTCATGCCAAGTATTAAAAAAACAAACAACAAGGCCAAAACCCCTTGGAGTAGAAAATCACCTTAATTTCAAAAAAATTACCTCCTGCCGGAAGGCCTAATGTAAAAAATAACATTATAATGTCCTACCTGCTTACTTGTGAAGTAGTTTATTTGATTTTTCTAAGCCTAAGCCAATAACCAAACTATTGGTGATAAGAAACTGCTCAGCAGACCTGATCTGGGTCTGAATGGGGTGACTAAATTGTTGGATACTCACGGGACTCCGCTTTGAATAATTAGCTGAGTTATAAGCAAAATGTTGGCGCTAGAAACTAATTTCCCCAGCACAAAGGTTCCGTCCTTGTGATGCCTTTGAAAAACTGTGTCCAACTGATAAGGTAGAATTAAAGACACGTTTCATAAGCAAGCTGGACTTTTTTCCTGGTCTCTTCCATTTTTTTAAAAAGAGATTAAAAAGTGTCATAGCAAACTCAAAAGGTGTACAGTGTTTTGAACTAATGCTGTATGTCCCATCAGAAAATCAAGAACATTGTCTTATGTTAATTGTGTCCTTAATTGTGAGTGGTCCAACATGGACTCCCCTGGTCCATCAATGCTGGGACAAACATTGGATGAGTCACTGCCCAATGTTTGAGGTTGAGTCATATTTCTCACTCGCACATGCACTCGCACACGCACACGCACACACACACACACACACGCACAGCCTCTGCAAAAAAGTAGATAAAAAAATGCAATTGTTTTCTCACATTCTGCTGTTGGCGTCAGGCTTTCTAAACTGTCTGTGAAAGCGTTGGAGTGTGAAATTGAGTTCAGAACTGTATGCAGCACCAGGAGCCCGAGACAAGCGTACATTTGGTTATTTATTGATATCCCATTGAAATTCACTTGCAGTTTTGCATGAAGAGGTCAATTAACATGTTGTGATGTTTGTTCATGGTTCTTGGCAGAATTCACAAACAGGTTTGTGAATAAAAAGGTCCACATTTGGAAGGTGACATTTGAACCTCAAGATTGCCTCAAATAGATTGCTCAGCTTGGTGGTCAGTCAGGCTCTAAAATGAAAAGGTCAAAATAAATGTATCCTATTTATTTTATTTCTTTGAGAGCCATGAACCAAGTGGAGGAGTTCTGTGTGATGGTTGCAATTGTATCTTCACCAGAGTTCAATTCTGGCTTTTACAAAAGGGTCACATTTTGCTTGATAACATTGAAGTTCTTCTTCCTGCAGCCCAAAGTCAACAAGTCTATGCTAGAATAATAATACTTATTCATATTAATTTGCTTGAGAATGTTACTTTTGCTGCATTTTCGAGATTGAATCAGCGGACCTACGCCTGTAGTTCCTCAGCCCGAGTTTCTCTTCAGCGCGTGATGATGAATGTTTGTAACCAGATGATATATGCCTATAGATTGCTCTGCAAATTGCTGTCGGTTCGAAGACTAATGGGTCCTCTCACATCTGAGCATTCTATGCAAATATAATTCAGGGATTTCAGCTCTTCTCCTCTGAGCAAGTGCTGGGCGTGATGAATGTGTCAGTGGAATTGTAAAGAAGGCGCCCAAACTTTGTCACCGGACTTAGCGGTCTACTTTGTGAATGTCAGTGCCCACTTACGATTTGTGCTGTCAGTGGGGAAAAAGTTCCCGAAACAAGCTTCTGAGAGTGCCCTTCAGTGTCAACAAAATGACAGATGCCGTGTTAACCTCTTCAACTCCAGACTTTATTTGAGTGACAGAAAATGCAATGTGACAGACATATCTTCTAATTTGAAGGATCCACTTAACCTGAATTGAAACTGCCATTGGGTCAACGGAATGGATGAGTGAATTTGTAAGCGGTGGAGGTGTTGTATACATGTATAATACAGGATAATTCTAATATTATTCTGAATTGTTACTGTTTTTTGTATGACTGACAGTCGTGATGATTTTATATGCAAATGTATACCTGAGTGACAAACATTTGTGTTGACTATAGAGATAGGTAGAGATCTATAATTGGATTTTTACTAATTTAGCATGGACAATGTCATTGAGGGCCTCCACCATTTTAAAGTAGTCAACTGGGTGGGGATTCCTATGGGTTGGGAGCGATTAGCCAATGACCGGAGCATCGTCGTCTTCTTCAAATTGGGTTGCCTATGGTTTATAAATGGCTTTAAGCTATTTCACCGCCATCTAGTGGCCATAATAGATTAATTAAATTATCACAACACTACTATGCTAGAACAAAAATAATTATAGCTAAATGACAATGTAATAGCATAAATATTGGAACCCTGACCTGTTCAGCGGACATGCTACCTTGTCCCAGACCAGCTGTTTTCGACTCTCTCTCTCTCTACCGCACCTGCTGTCTCGACCTCTGAATGCTCGGCTATGAAAAGACAACTGACATTTACTCTTGAGGTACTGACCGGTCCGCCAATTAAGTGTAGCTGTTGTGGACACGTGTGGACACTGAGTAAAAATGTTGTGGACACTGAGTAAAAAAATTGGCTTTTTTGATGCCAGTCGCGCCTTCTCTTTTTTAATTTACCCAAATGAATATTTCAGGATGAAATGGCAAGTTCCTCTTTCAACAAAAATACTTTTCCTTGACAACCTGAACAAGCATTAAGCTGGTTATGGAAGGCCTAGCCTGTTAAAAGGCTTTTAATGAGCAGGGAATGCAAGGAGGCAGGGACCCCCGCTAGCTTCTGATACAATTCACTGTCGTCTCATTAATTGATGATGAACCATGTGCTTGCCGGGACAGTTTGAGGAACAAAGTTCCACTCTGTGAAGCCTCTTGTAACTGTAGGGCACTGTCCATCAGGGAGACAATGGATGGTCACCCGCTGGCATTGCCACCGCAGCTCTCCCTCCAGAAGTTGCTAATGGCTTGCTTATGTCTTTAACCGCTACAGTGTGGCATCAAAAGCTTAGCTAGACTGAAATGTATTGTAGACCTTTGAGAAAATACTTCTCAAGGTATTTACACAGGCAGCCAATTCTGATCTTTTGACCAATTATTGGCAAAAGGTCTGAGCTGATCTGATGGGTTAGTTGCAAAAGATCAGAATTGGGCTGCGTGTGTAAACGCAGCAAGAGAGTCACAGGTATGATGGAACGTCATTTAGTTGTCTTTGTGGATAACGATTCAGGCAGGTTTCCAACCTAATGCATCCAATAATAGATTGGATTTATATAGTGCCTTTCCACCTAGGTGCTCAAAGCGTTTTACATAGTAAGCGGGAAACTTGCCTCATCCACCACCAGTGTGGCACCCACTTGTGTAATGCACAGCAACCATTTTGTGCCAGAACACTCACCATAGATCAGTTAGCATGGTGAAAAGGTGAGGAGTGATATATGCTAATTTGGAATCAGGTGCATGATTAGGTGGCCATGAAGAAAATGGGGTCAGGACAATGGGGTTAACACCCTTACTCTTATGATAAGTGCCATGGGATTTTTAATGACCACAAATAGTCAGGGCACCCCTTTAACGTCCCATCTTAAAGACTGCAACCTATACAGGGGATTGTCCCCTTCACTGCACTGAAGCATTGGAAACTCCATAGACCAGAGGGAAGAGTGTCCTCTACTGGCCCTCCATCACCACTTTCAGTAGCATTTGGGCTCCCATCCAGGGACCGACCAGGACCGACCTTGCGTAGCTTCAGAAGCATACCAGCAGTGGGATGCAAGGTTGTATGCAGCTACACATCTTCTGATACATAGTTGTCTGTAGAGTAGAGTGAATTTAGGCAGGAACATTTTTGTTGTCCTTGTCTGTGTTCTGTTGTTGAATGGATCCGTAGCCATTATGTGTTCAACTGCAAGACAGGATAAAGTTAGAGCTACCATTTGCATACACATTCCCATTGTGACCAATGCATCGCTCTCATCGCAAAACACTAGGTTGGCTGCATTGTTGCAACATCATTTTCACCGGTTCAAATATCAGATGTTGGACCTGGGTTCACACTAGAGGATGAGTTTCTAATGTGTTTTAAGTTGTTTTGGTTGTTTCTCTATGGGTTTTGAGAACAAACAAACAAACAAAAGAAAAAGAGAAATTCTAATGTCAAGGACTGATGAATCCATGTGAGCAGATGAGAAAGGCAGGGCCAGGCTGTGCAGAGGCCCTGCCAGATTGAACACTGGCCCACCCAATCAGGCTGGTTTAAAATATATTTAAATGTATTTGAATTTGGTTTGTTGTTGTAGGAGGTTCCTGGGATCTCATTTGTTATATACCCCCCCACTCCCCACCGCCCCCACACACGTACCTACTAGCTAGCTAACTGTGTGCAAATTGTTTTGACCCTCTGCAATTCTATGCTTATGCAAACTAGCGCTAGCTAGCTAGTCACACGTTATGGTGAAACAAAGTTCACTCATGCCTCACTTAGCTAGCAGTCTCAAGCCACAGCAGTAGCTAACGTTAACGAAAATGTTAGCTACAAGTAGACCTAACTGTCACTAGCGCGGGCAGCAGCTCAGCTAGTGACAGTTAGGTCTACTTGTAGCTAACATTTTCGTTAACGTTAGCTACTGCTGTGGCTTGAGACTGCTAGCTAACAGTAAACTGACAGGAAAAGGCTCTGACAGGACGGATTCATGCAGATGTGAATTTGTGGTAAGTTAGAACAGAGAGAGAGAGAGAGTATTCACTACTATATACTTTGGTAAAAATCAAAGCTTTGTTAACCAATTAACCAATACGTTTTTATCTGAGGCTGCCTGTAAGTTTCAGTGTAACAGACGTTGCGAGCTAGCTAACGGTAACGGTGTCTTTTAAATTCGACATGACAAGTTATGTTGTGATGATATCTAGTTAATTAACGCGGTATTTAATGTAGTTTTGCTATTTGTGCCAGGCTATAAATGAGACAGATGACGTAACATCATGCACATGTCTTTTCATACTCAATTGCTTTCATTCAGTAGGCCATTGCAAAACAATTATCAGTAGGTCATATGTAGAAAAGGTGACATAGTTGATCACAATGTCATTGTATTATCCTCAATTTCTCAACTGTAGGCTAGCTAACGACTAACGAAAATTCTCCAAGAGAGGCAGTGTCAGCAGCTCTGCCGAAGGCCAATCCGGTGAGAAATTAAGATTTTACCAGTTCAAACAAACAAATTAAACTTAAACTGATAAATCACCTATTAAACCTTGAGTTATTGTCTATATGAGTTGAATAACAATACATGTCAAAACACAGCAGAGAAGAATGAGGGAAAGAAGCTGGAGGCTGACAGGGCTGAGGGAGCATATCTGATGAAGGTTAGTGATAAAAAAGCGAGTAGATGTTTAAGCTTTCAGTTAAATGTGTACAGCATGTGACAGCATATGTCTTACTTTTGTTAGGCATAAATAAATTATGTTCATGATATCTTAAATGGTCATGCAGAAAGAGAGGCTTCTACGCAAGGCAGAGATCAACATGCGAGCTGTATAAGTGAGAGAGAGCAAGCATGCCCAGAGAAAGAGGGACAAGACACTGATCCAGAGAGAGAGGGACAACAAACAGATCCAGACAGGGAGGGAGAACAAACAGATCCAGAGAAAGGAAGTCATCAAGCCCGCTGCAGCAACTCATTCCAGAAATGAGAGCAATTTAGGTGACAAAGAAACTGGGCAGACAAGTGAAGCTGAATAGCTACCCACACAAAAGTTTTGGTACACAGAAGCGGGCATTTCAGCACTGCTGGTTTGAGAAATACAATACAAAAGAGTTTTTGGCAAAAACATTAAATTTGATTATTTTGTCAGTAATGGCCTCAAAAATTGGAAAAATCTTTGTTTATCTTCGGTAAACATGAAATGGCACAAACACACAGAGACAGTGTTGTGGCATGGCAAAGCTACCAGGCAACAAGCAGTCATGGCAACATTGCTCAGATTTTAACATCTGCCCATGCTAGTGATATTGCGGAGAGAAGGGAGTATCTGAGGAGAATTGTTGCGGTCACCTCAATGTTAGGAATGTTAGGACTCTCTTTCAGTGCCAATGATGAATCTAGTGAAATCACAAATAGAGGGAACTTTCTTGAATGTATGGAGCTTTTGAAGGAGTTTGACCCTTTCCTCCATCAAATGTGACGTATCTCTCTCCAGAATCTCAGAATGACATGATCGAATGCTTTGCTCAAGAGATTACGGACACCATGGTTTCTGAGATGTCAAAGTCTGGAATGTATGCCATTATGGCGGATGAGGCCAGGGATGGGCAGTCTGAACAGTTGGCTCTGTGTGTTAGGTATGTGACAGAGGGGGCAGTTAAGGAGCCTTTACTAGCACTAGCAGAAATCAAGTCATTTGACGCCCAATCGATAGCAAATGAGTTGCAACAGCAGCTTCAAATGAGAGGGATATCAGGCCTAAAGTGCGTTGCACAGACCTATGATGGTGCAGATGTCATGAGTGGGTCCAAAGGAGGTATGCAAAGCACATTTCAGAGTGCTGCATCCGGAGGCAATTTATGTACATTGCTATGCTCATGAGCTTAATTTGGTGTTGTGTCACACTTGCAGGGCTATTCCGGAGGCTGCTGAGTTTTTCAATTTCATGGAGAAAGTTTATTCGTTTTTCAGTACATCCCTAGTTAACCATCACAAGTTCAAAGAAGCTCAGTGCAAACTTGGAATAGCATCAGCTGAACTTGTACAGCTCTCCAACACTCGCTGGGCATGCCAGCTGCAGTCCATAAATGCCGTCCTGGACACTTTAACTGCTATTTTTGATTGTCCATTTGCCATTGGATCCCCCATGGCTGTTGGTCTGAGAGCAAAGCTTCATAAGTTCTCCACCGTGTATTTGCTACTGATGTTTCAGTCCCTTCTTTCTATAACTGAGGGACAACACAAGCTCCTCCAGAAAGAGACTGTATACCTGGCAGAAGCTTGTTTCGGCAAACAAGCTGTACAGTTGAAGTCGGAAGTTGAGTTTGCCTGATTGATCCTATGGATATTATGACACAACATTTGCATACTAATTACTGGTACATAAATATTTGACATTGAATGCAGTATATAATCTACAAAGGGCACATGGTAACGGTATTGATGCCATTGTGGGTGACGGATTTTGACAGAATGGTCAATGAAGGTATCCCATGTCAACAAGTGTGTGAGTTGGATGTGGATAAGTCACTTATTTGTGTCGCTTGGAATGCTGTTGCCATGCGTACTTTGATTCATGTCTTGCTGTTGAAGGTTTAGCTAATTGTATGCAGTACCTTTTTACAGTGTGGCTATACATACTAACTTAAAGGGCCATATTAACTTTAAAGATAATTGACTTTGCGGTTGCAGTGCTGATGTTTTGAATACTATAGCTGGACTCCTTACTGCATTTGTTGAGGAATGAAACGACCTCGGTAGAGTTACAGTAGTATTGTCAAACACATTGATGTCAGTCTGTTTGTATGGATTTTGCTTTTGGGGTAAAGAGATCGTGTTATTTGTTTCCAAATGTAAACGGTTCCAGCTCCCCAAATTAAAAGGCTTTAAGCATTGAGCAAACAAGCATGAGCAAATCATGTCATCGCCATGAGCCTATATTGGTTTTTCAATTTTAATTACTGCCTAAATGAAGCATTACGATACATGCGCAAAATGTGCACCTAATTTTTCAGGTTTCTATGGTCGGTGTTATTTTATTCACATTAAACCATTGTTTAGTAGAATAATAAAATGAATGGGTAGTCTACATTTAACAGCTTTCATTTTTCATTCAATTCAACCAGAGGGATATTTGGAGGCTGTTTTTTTCATTCTTCCAAACTATTTCCTTTTTTGTTTGTTTTCCTGTGTTCATACTTTGGTTCCATCCCTTGAATGGTTCAAGGCATAAGGATTACCACCACTACATACCAGCCCAAACATATTGTTGGTGTAGCTACGACACTGTCAATAAAGTTATTACAAAACAGGAACTATGCATTCTCTGTTGGTTATTTAATCAAAGGAAAGACAAACAATTTCAATTATATTATGCCAAAATCATTTTTTGATCAATTTACTGAAACATTGTTGTCTACTACTTAATTAACAAATGAGTGCTTCAACAAAATGCATTTAAAGGGGAATGGAAACACTATGATTTAGAACGCCAGCTAACTGTAACTGTAACTCGCCATATTGGCATTGTTGCGTCACTGGCAGGAGAGAACATTTTGGAACTCCCAAAAAATGGCTGAATTTACAGAGTAGCTCCGAGTCTGAGAATGAGTTTATTACAGAGAATGAAATAATGTTAGTTAGGGAGCCAATAAACCTACTGAAGCCGTTCATGTTTGAGCCGATCGTTGCCCCAGATCAAAGAGTTAGTTCTCCTAGCAGTAACAACACTGATATGCCGCCTGAAACACCTCAGCTAGCGGGTCGGCATAGGCAAACACAAACTGGTGTGAGTGGGGATGCTGCCAGATAATTGCTTGAGTATGAGTGTGTGTGTTGTAGAGAGATGGTAGCGATACAGCACAAAATAGGGGCGGCAGGTAGCCTAGTGGTTAGAGCGTTGAGCCAGTATCTGAAAGGGTACTGGATTGAATCCCCGAGCTGACAAGGTAAAACAATCTGTCATTTTGCCCCTGAACAAGGCAGTTAACCCACTGTTCCCCGGTAGGCTGTCATTGTAAATAAGAATTTGTTCTTAAAACTTTAGGGATAGGGGGCAGCATTTTCACTTTGGATGAATAGCGTGCCCAGAGTGAACTGCCTCCTACTCTYTCCCAGATGCTAATATATGCATATTATTATTACTATTGGATAGAAAACACTCTGAAGTTTCGAAAACTGTTTGAATTATGTCTGTGAGTATAACAGAACTCATATGGCAGGCAAACTTCCAAACAGGAAGTGGAAATTCTGAGGCTGGTCGATTTTCAACTCATCGCCTATTCAATGAGAGGGGAATGGATGAGAGGGCGGATGAGAGGGGAATGAGTCAGTGGTTCCTGGTCAGGCGCATTCCACATGATGTCGCCTTGTGTTCCATTACTTCTACAGACACGAAGGAATGCCCCGGTTGGAACGTTATTGGATATATATGATAACAACATCCTGAAGATTGATTCTCTACTTAGTTTGACAGGTTTATTCGACCTGTGATATAACTTTTTGAAGTTTTCGTCCGAAGTTATGCGTGACTTGCACGAGCGTTTGGATATGTGTACTAAACGCGCTAGCAAAAGTAGCTACTTGGACATAAATAATTGACATTATCGAACAAAACAACAATTTATTCTCGAACTAGGATTCCTGGGAGTGGAGATCATCAAAGGTAAGGGAATATTTATGATGTAATTTCGTATTTCTGTTGACTCCAACATGGCGGAGAATTTTTTTTTTTTATCTGAGCGCCGTCTCAGATTATTGCATGGTGTGCTTTTTCCAGAAAGTTTTTTTGAAATCTGACACAGCGGTTGCATTAAGAACAAGTGTATCTTTAATTATATGTAAAACATGTATCTTTCAACAAAGTGTATGATGAGTATTTCTGTTATTAGATGTGGCTCTCTGCAATTTGTCCGGATATTTTGGAGGCATTTCTGAACATGGCGCCAATGTAAACTAAGATTTTTGGATATAAATATGCACATTATCGAACAGAAAATACATGTATTGTGTAACATGATGTCCTATGAGTGTCATCTGATGAAGATCATCAAAGGTTAGTGATTAATTTTATCTCTATTTCTGTTTTTGTGACTCCTATCTTTGGCTGGGAAAATGGCTGTGTGTTTTTTGAACTTGGTGACCTAACATAATCATATGTTGTGTTTTCGCTGTAAAGCATTTAAWTTTTTTTTMGGATACGATGGGTAGATTAACAAGATGTTTATCTTTCATTTGCTGTGTTGGACTTGTTAATGTGTGAAAGTTACATATCTCTAAAAAATATTTTTGAATTTCCCGCGCTGCCTTTTCAGCGTAATGTTGTGGGGGGGTCCCGCTAGCGGAACGTGTGTCCTAGAAAGGTTAACTTGAATGGAAAATGACTTTCTGTCTAAATTATAAATGTATAATATCTGAAAATGTAGCTAGCTAGAATATCTTAACCGTATACATGGATGGACACTTCTCCCTCTCTCACGGATGCCATGGTTACCCTTAGTTTGCAGATGTAATCCGTAGACAGGTGTTTTGTACAAAAGTCTTCTGTGTGTTCTCTTTTTGACTCCCTCTGCATATTTGCAACCAAATGGCAGGATTTTCTCAATTTCCTTAGCTATCATACTCTAATTCCACTGGGCATACCACTGATTTCAAATCTTGATCTCCAGAAAGTGGAGAGCAACACTTTTGTAGTTCTACTTTGTGATATCTTTAAAAAAAAATCTGCATTAGAAAGGATTGCCTACATATACTGACTCAGCTCATGTTATAGACAGAAGCGAGCTACATGGCTGACCAATCTGAACTCATCTCTCGGCATGTCCAGCCCATCCAATATCTCAGCCAAACATGGCTAGCGGGAAGGTTCCTCTCTAAACCAACAAGGCTCGTAATTGAACAATTGTTTTCGCATTTACAGATGGTGTCACGGCCGTTGCAAGAGGAGGACCAAGGTGCAGCGTGATGAGTGTACATTTTATTTAATTGAATAGACGCCGAACAAAACAATAAACACTACAAAAACTAACTGTGAAGCTACAGGCTATGTGCCCTAAACAAAAGTTCCCACCAACACAGGTGGAAAAAAGAGCTACCTAAGTATGGTTCTCAATCAGAGACAACGATAGACAGCTGCCTCTGATTGAGAACCACACCCGGCCAAACACAACGAAAAAGAAAACATAGAAATAAAGAAACTAGAATGCCCACCCTAGTCACACCCTGGCCTAACCAAAATAGAGAATAAACCCTCTCTATGGCCAGGGCGTGACAGATGGCATACAAGTTTGTTATTAACTTCTTCTTAATAAGGGGCGCTGTTTTCACTTTGGGGAAAAATCGTGCCCAATTTAAACGGCCTCGTACTCTATTCTAGATCATACAATATGCATATTATTATTACTATTGGATAGAAAACACTCTCAAGTTTCTAAAACTGTTTGAATTATATCTGTGAGTAAAACAGAACTCATTTGGCAGCAAACTTCCAGACAGGAAGTGAAAAATCTGAAAACGAGGCTCTGTTTCAGGTCCTGCCTATTGAATTGCCTTATATTTATGGATATGCATGCACTGCATACGCCTTCCACTAGATGTCAACAGGCAGTGGAAGGTGGAATGGGGTGTCTAGCTTGATCTGCGGTCGAACAAGAGCTTTTGGAATGACGTGTCCAGAATTTCCTTTCTCTACCTAGGCGCGGGAAGCACCTCCATATTGTCTTATGATAAGCGTTCGGTATACACGGCTAATATCTCCGGCTATGATTTTATTTGATACATGTGATAATAACATCGTAAAGCAGGTTTTTTCAACCGAGTTCTATCAGTTTATTCAACGTTTATTTGGACTTATGGAATTTTCCGTTCTATGCGTCAAGAGAAGATGGGCATGTTCGCGCCACATGGCTAGCTAAGGTTGCTAATTCGACAGGAGAAAAGGACATTCTAAAACCCAACAACGATTTATTCTTGACCAAGGACTCCTTGTACAAGATTCTGATGGAAGCTCAGCAAAAGTAAGAACAATTTATGATGTTATTTCATATTTCTGTGGAAAATGTTGAGTCCTATTATCCGCCGTTTTGGCGGGCGCTGTCTCGCTATAACGTAAGCTGTTTGTTATGGTAAAGTTATTTTTAAAAATCTAACACGGCGGTTGCATTAAGAACTAGTGTATCTTTCATTTGCTGTCCAACATGTATTTTTTAGTAAAGTTTATGATGAGTTCTTTGGTCAGATTAGGTGAGTGTCCAAAATAGCTCCGGACATTCTGGTGAATCGATGCTACATATTCACAATATATAACCACGGTTTGCAGCTCTAAATATGCAAATTTTCGAACAAAACATAAGTGTATTGTATAACCTGATGTTGTAAGACTGTCATCTGATGAAGTTGGTCAAGGTTAGTGATTAATTTTATATCTTTTGCTGTTTTTTGCGATCGGTACCTTTTGCTGCTAATAAATGCATTTGTGTGTTTGGCTATTGTGGTAAGCTAATATAATGCTATATTGTGTTTTCGCTGTAAAACACTTTAAAAAATCGGAAATATTGGCTGGATTCACAAGATGTTTATGTTTCATTTGCTGTACACCATGTATTTTTCATAAATGTTTTATGAAGAGTATTTAGGTATTTCACGTTGCTCTCTGTAATTATTCTGGCTGCTTTGGTGATATTTTTGATGATAGCTGCAATGTAAAACTATGATTTATACCTCAAATATGCACATTTTCGAACAAAACATAAATTTATTGTATAACATGTTATAAGACTGTCATCTGATGAAGTTGTTTCTTGGTTAGTGACTAATTATATCTCTATTTGGTCGGTTTTGTGATAGCTACCTATGCGGTAGAAAAATGGTGAAAATATGCGGTTGAGTCTTTTGCTATTGTGGTTAGCTAATAGAAACATATTGTGTTTTCGCTGTAAAACATTTTAAAAATCGTAAATGATGGCTGGATTCACAAGATGTGTATCTTTCATTTGCTGTATTGGACTTGTGATTTCATGAAAATTATATTATATGATATCCCTGTCCCGTTAGGCTAGGCTATGCTAGACAGCTTTTTTGATGAGGAGGATCCCGGATCCGGGAGAGAGAAGCGGTAGAGGTTTTAAGGCACATGAAAGTTCACATTTTCCAGAAGGTATTTCTGCCAAAAAACACATTTTGAGTAAAAAAAAATGTACGTTCAAATGCCTCTCCTGTGAAGTAGGGACGCACGACATTTGCCTAGTTTCTTGAAKCGAGTTACAAATGCGAAAGTTACACAAATCACCACTTGAAGTAAAATGTGCCATTCAGCACAGGTGTTGTCTGTACTTGTTAAAGGAAGGAAGGGACAGGGAGGAACAAAAATGTTTTGTTCAAGGTATTCGACGCAGCACCTTGCAAAATCACATTTGTAAAGTGTGAAATTTCTTCATTGTCTCCCTTGATATCTTAATTTCATAGTGAAAGCTAATTATGGATGGCATAATTTCTCTGCATTCATGTCATCACCTACTCACATACAAAGCTGCACACAAAATAACAATATATTCGCTGTCACAAACTATTGTCTGAGACTATGACCATTAGGTTTATCTTTCAATACATTGCAGCTGAAATAATGCCTGGATATCCACATGGTCTGTGTGGGTTTTTGTGTAAGGTATGTGTATACATGTTTGTGTGTGTACATGTGCATCTGTCTAGGAAATATTTCATTTTGTTAATTAACTTATTATGATTTTGACTTAGATCTACCTATTTGTAAGTATCCCAAAATAACAATAGACTGTTCAAAACTATATTTTCCAAACTCTAAGGACCTTTTCTATGCCTTCAGATATCTCTCTTCCGCAAAGTTTTCTTGGCCCTGTCTGGGGGTATCGTCGGATGGGGCCACAGTATCTCCCGACCCCTCCTGTTTCAGCCTCCAGTATTTATGCTGCAGTAGTTTGTGTCGGGGGCTAGGGTCAGTCTGTTATATCTGGAGTATTTCTCCTGTCTTATCCGGTGGCCTATGTGAAGTTAAGTATGCTCTCTCTAATTCTCTCTCTTTCTTTCTTTCTTTCTTTCTTTCTTTCTTTCTTTCTTTCTTTCTTTCTTTCTTTCTCTCTCTCTCTCTCTCGGAGGACCTGAGCCCTAGGACCATGCCTCAAGACTACCTGGCCTGATGACTCCTTGCTGTTCCCAGTCCACCTGGCCGTGCTGCTGCTCCAGTTTCAACTGTTCTGCCTGCCGGCTATGGAACCCTAACCTGTTCACCGGACGTGCTACCTGTCCCAGACCTGCTGTTTTCAACTCTCTAGAGACAGCAGGAGCGGTTGAGATACTCTGAATGATAGGCTATGAAAAGCCAACTGACATTTACTCCTGAGGTGCTGACTTGTTGCACCCTCGACAACCACTGTGATAGTTATTATTTGACCCTGCTGGTCATTTATGAACATTTGAACATCTTGGCCATGTTCTGTTATAATCTCCACCTGGCACAGCCAGCAGAGGACTGGCCACCCCTCATAGCCTGGTTCCTCTCTAAGTTTCTTCCTAGGTTCTGGCCTTTTTTGGGAGTTTTTCCTAGCCACCGCTTCTAGACCTGCATTGCTTGCTGTTTGGGGTTTTAGGCTTGGTTCCTGTACAGCACTTTGTGACATCAGTTGATGTAAGAAGGGCTTTAAAAATAAATTTGATTGATGGATTTTCTGTTTATAGTGAATGAGAAATGGAATTACAATTTTATAAGTGAAGAAGCAAAACAAAGACCCGCCTCAATCTCCCACGACATTGTCTTGTAAAAATGGGCATTGCCAGATTTAAGATTTGCTGGGGCTGATCCGATTGTTCGAAATGTAGGGGGTCACTTAAAAATGTCCTTGATTTTGAAAGTAAAGCTAATTTTTGGTCCATTAAAATCACCTCAAATAGATCAGAAATACAGTGTTGACATTTTAATGTTGTAAATGACTATTGTAGCTGGAAATGGCAGATTTTTAATGAAATATCTACTTAGGCATACAGAGGCCCATTATCAGCAACCATCACTCCTGTGTTCCAATGGCACATTGTGTTAGCTAATCCAAGTTTATCATTTTAAAAGGCTAATTGATCATTAGATGGCAATTAATTGGCAATTGTGTTAGCACAGCTGAAAACTGTTGTTCTAATTAAAGAAGCAATACAACGGGCCTTCTTTAGAGTATCTGGAGCATCAGCATTTGTTGGTTCAATTACAGGCTCAAAATGGCCAGAAACAAATACTTTCTTCTAAATAAATAAACTTAAGTTTAAACTATTTGACGTAAGATGTGATTGTACATACAATTTATTTAGTCATGGATCAACACATCTACATTAGGAATGGCAGGGATAAGAATAAACAAGACCCCAGGATAGATATTAGCATACCTGTGCAGAAGCGTGTATAGGTCCTTAAAATATATTATTTCTGGTGTGCAGGGTCATATTCAAATCATCAATTGTGATTTTTTTTCTAGAATTACACATAGCTATGGCCAAAGGAAGATCAGGAGCATGCTGGTCTCCCTAGTGCCTTCGGATCTTATCTAACCTTTCCTGCCTCATGAAATATGCAACATCCTGGCCACCAATCTCCTCTGCAGTCTCAGGATGTATATCTGTTGCACCTGGGCGGCATACAAGAGAAATTTGCTTTAGACTCCTCCACTGTATGATACAAATGATCATCATCACAAAAACATACCGACCGCAATCTCCTTGTTATTATACTATACACCATTCCTTAACACTGAGGGCATTACAACTGGCTACATTTCCCTCCCACTGAAGTTTGTGTGCAGCCTCAGGTTGTGGGTTGTGACAGGCACTTGTGATAACGGGTGTGGAAGGGGGGGGGGCAGCTTACATAACAGAACCAGGGATAGGGGGGTTGTGGGGTTGTGAGGCCAACCGTAGCGTGAACCCACGGAAGCTTAAACGCTGTTGAGCGATGGAGATGTTGAGATAAAGCTTCCTGTCAGTCTCTGCAAAGCGTTCCCCAGCCAAACTGCGTTTTTCTAAAGAGCAGACATAAAGACATGGAAGGCTAGGCGTCTCTCCATCGCATCACCAAGATAGCAGGGGGAGCGGGAGAGAAACCTGACAGAAAGATTTGCCATTTGAAAAGACCAGCTTGGCTTATCTCTTGGGAGTTAGCCACAGAAGAGAGTAGCAGGAGATTAGAATGTGTCAGGAAACATGGCAGATGCTGGTCGTTTTTACTTCTTTATTCACCTCAGGTGATGTTTGTTATGTCTTGGAATGTACTTTGACTAGTAAAATCTATTGAATATAATACATTCTTGAGATTGTAGTGTTTATCCAAGGATTTAAGTATTATAGTGTGAAAGTTACAGTATATCAACATCCAACCCCTTACTGGCCTACAATCATAATGAACAAGATCGGCAATTACAATAGCTACAATGGCTTAGTACTCTGTCTATTTTCTGTACATAGTATCTCAGTTTAGATCTATGAATGAACTGTACACAATGATGTGCTCTTGCCAGCCAACAATGTAGAGAACGTCTGGTACTGTGCATCCTCTGTTGTCTCTGTATAATGGATACATAGATATTGCATTCTATAGTAATGAATGGTTGTTTACGCACGTGAGTGTGAAAAAACACATCATCTTGCATAATTTATATTATCTCGCTCTCAAGCATTGCCCTATTAGATGAGTCACATCTAAGTAGTCACATGCGCCAAATACAACAGGTGTAGACCTTATAGTGAAATGCTTACTTACGAGCCACTAAACAACAATGCAGTTAAAAAAATATGGATAGGAATAAGAAATTAAAGTAACAAGTAATTATAGAGCAGCAGTAAAATAACAATAGTGAGACTATATACAGGGGGGTTCCAGTACAGACTCAATGTGCGGGGGCACTGGTTAGTTGAGGTAATATGTACATGAGTTATTAAAGTGACTATGCATAGATGATGACAACAGAGAGTAGCAGCAGTGTAAAAGAGGGGGGGCAATGCAAATGGTCTGGGTAGCCATTTGATTAGATGTTCAGGAGACTTATGGCTTGGGGGTAGAAGCTGTTTAGAAGCCTCTTGGACCTAGACATGTTGCTCTGGTACCGCTTGCCATGCAGTAGCACAGAGAACAGTCTATGACTAGGGTGGCTAGGGTTGACAATTTTTAGGGCCTTCCTCTGACACCGCCTGGTAGCTTTCAGGAAGCTTTGCCCCAGTGATGTACTGGGCCGTACGCACTACCCTCTGAAGTGCCTTGTGGTCGGAGGCAGAGCAGTTGCCATACCAGGCAGTGATGCAACCAGTCAGGATGCTCTCGATGGTGCAGCTGTAGAACCTTTTGAGGATCTGAGGTCCCGTGTCAAATCTTTTCAGTCTCCTGAGGGGGAATAGGTTTTGTCGTGCCCTCTTCATGACCATCTCGGTGTGGTTGGACCATGTTAGTTGATGGTGATGTGGACACCAAGAAACTTGAAGCTCTCAACCTGCTCCACTGCAGCCGCGTCGAGAATGGGTGCGTGCTCGGTCCTCTTTTTCCTGTAGTACACAATCATCTCCTTTGTCTTGGTCACGTTGAAGGAGATGTTGTTGTCCTGGCACCACATGGCCAGGTCTCTGACCTCCATATAGYCTGTCTCATCGTTGTCGGAGATCAAGACTACCACTGTTGTGTCATCGGTAAACTTAATGATGGTGTTGGAGTCATGCCTGGCCGTGCAGTCATGAGTAAACAGGGAGTACAGGAGGGGACAGAGCACACACCCCTGAGGGGCCCCTGTGTTGAGGATCAGTGTGGCAGATGTGTTGTTACCTACCCTTACCACCTGGGGGCGGCTCGCCAGGAAGTTCAGGATCAAGTTGTAGAGGGAGGTGTTTAGTCCCAGGATCCTGGATCCTGGTGTTTAGTCCCAGGATCCAGGATTTAGTCCCAGAATTCTCACGTAGGTGTTACTTTTATCCAGGTGGGAAAGGGCAGTCTGGAGTGCAGTAGAGATTGCATCATCTGTTGGGGCGGAATGCAAATTGCAGTGGGTCTAGGGTTTCTGGGCTAATGGTGTTGATTAGAGCTATGACCAGACTTTCAAAGCAATTCATGGCTACAGACGTGAGTGCTATGGGTCAGTAGTCATTTCGGCAGGTTACCTTCGTGTTCTTGGGCACAGGCACTATGGTGGTCTGCTTAAAACATGTTGGTATTACAGACTCGGACAGGGAGAGGTTGAAAATGTCAAAATGTCAGTGAAGATACTTGCCAGTTAGTCAGTGCTCGCAGTCCTAGTAATCCGTCTGGCCCTGCGGCCTTGTAAATGTTGACCTGTTTAAAGGTCTTACTCACATCAGCTGCGGAGAGCGTGATCACACAGTCTTCCGGAACAGCTGGTGCTCTCATGCATGTTTCAGTGTTATTTTCCTTGAATTCAGAATAGAAGTAGTTTAGCTTGTCTGGTAGGCTCGTTTCACAGGGCAGCTCTCGGCTGTGATTCCCTTTGTAATCTGTAATGGTTTGCAAGCCCTGTCACATTCGACCACCGTCAGAGCCGGTGTAGTATGATTCAATCTTAGTCCTGTATTGAGGCTTTGCCTGTTTTGATGGTTCGTCGGAGGGCATAGCGGGATTTCTTATAAGCTTCCGGGTTAGAGTCCCTCTCCTTGAAAGTGTCAGCTCTAGCCTTTAGCTCAGTGCGGATGTTGACTGTAATCTATGGCTTCTGGTTCGGGTATGTACCTCCGGTCACTGTGGGAACGATGTCATCGATGCACTTATTGATGAAGCTAATGACAGATGTGGTGTACTCCTCAATGCCATCGGAAGAATCCCGCAACATATTTCAGTCTCTTCTAGCAAAACAGTCCCGTAGCTTAGCATCTGCGTCATCTGACCACTTTTTTATTGATCTATTCACTGGTGCTTCCTGCTTTAATTTTTGCTTGTAAGCAGGAATCAGGAGGATAGAATTATGGTCAGATTTCCCTAATGGAGGGCGAGGGATAGCTTTATATGTGTCTCTGTTATAGAGTAAAGGTGGTCTCGAGTTTTTTTCCCTCTGGTTGCATATTTAACATGCTGATAGAAATGTGGTAAAACAGATTTAAGTTTCCCTGCATTAAAGTCCCCGGCTACTAGGAGCGTCGCCTGGGTGAGCGTTTTCTTGTTTGCTTATGGCGGAATACAGCTCATTCAATGCTGTCTCAGTGCCAGCCTCAGTCTGTGGAGGTATGTAAACAGCTACGAAAAACACAGATATAAACTCTCTAGGTAGATAGTGTGCTCTACAGCTTATCATGAGATACTCTACCTCAGGCGAGCAATAGCTTGAGACTTCCTGAGATATTGTGCACCAGCTGTTATTTACAYACATACATAGTTTGCCGCCCTTTGTCTTACCAGACGCTGCTGTTCTATCCTGCCGGTACAGCGTATTACCAGCCAGCAAAAGTATTCATCCACCTTGGCTTTTTTCCTATTTTGTTGCATTATAAACCGGTAATTTAAATATATTTTTATTTGGATTTCATTTAATGGACATACATAAAATAGTTCAAATTGGTGAAGTGAAAAGAAAAAAATTACTTGTTTAAAATGTTTTTTAACCGAAAAGTAGTGCATGCATATGTATTCACCACCATTGCTATGAAGCCCCAAAATAAGATCTGGTGCAACCAATTACCTTCAGAAGTCACATAATTAGTTAAATAAAGTCCACCTGTGTGCAATCTAAGTGTCACATGATCTGTCACATGATCTCAGTATATATACACATGTTCTGAAAGGCCCCAGAATCTGTAAAACCACTAAACAAAGGGCACCACCAAGCAAGCGGCACCATAAAGATCAAGGAGCTCTCCAAACAGGTCAGGGACAAAGTCGTGAAGAAGTACAGATCAGGGGTTGGTTATAAAAAAAACTAAAGTTTGAAAATCCCACAGAGCACCATTAAATCCATTATTAAAAAATGGAAAGAATATGCCACCACAACAAACCTGCCGAGAGACGGCCGCCCACCAAAACTCACAGACCAGGCAAGGAGGGCATTAATCAGAGAGGCAACAAAGAGATCAAAGATAACCCTGAAGGAGCTGCGAAGCTCCACAGCAGAGATTGGAGTATCTGTCCATAGGACCACTTTAAGCCGTACACTCCACAGAGCTGGGCTTTACGGAAGAGAGGCCAGAAAAAATCCATTGCTTAAAGAAAAAAATAAGCAAACACATTTGGTGTTCGCCAAAAGGCGTGTGGGAGTCTCCCCAAACATTTGGAAGAAGGTACTCTGGTCAGATGAGACTAAAATTAAGCTTTTGCTTTTGCCCAACACCTCTCATCACGCCGAGAACACCATCCCCACAGGGGATCATCGGCAGGGACTGGGAAACTGGTCAGAATTGAAGGAATGATGGATGGCGCTAAATACAGGGAAATTCTTGAGGGAAACCTGTTTCAGTCTTCCAGAGATTTGAGACTGGGACGGAGGTTCACCTTCCAGCAGGACAATGACCCTAAGCATACTGCTGAAGCAACACTCGAGTGGTTTAAGGGAAAACGTTTAAATGTCTTCGAATGGCCTAGTCAAAGCCCATACCTTACCCCAATTTTGAATCTGTGGTATGACTTAAAGATTGCTGTACACCAGCGGAACCAATCAGACTTGAAGGAGCTGGAGCAGTTTTGCCTTGAAGAATGGGCAAAAGTCCTAGTGGCTAGATGTGCCAAGCTTATAGAGACATACCCCAAGAGACTTGCAGCTGTAATTGCTGTAAAAGGTGGCTCTACAAAGTATTGACTTTGGGGGGGTGAATAGTTATGCACACTCAAGTTATAATTTTGTTGTCTGATTTCTTGTTTGTTCAATGTGGTAGGCATGTTGTGTAAATCAAATGATACAAACCCACCAAAAATCAATTTAAATTAAGTTGTAAGAAAACAAAATAGGAAAATTGCCAAGGGGGTGAATATTTTTGCAAGGTACTGTATGAACTGTAAAATCTTTGAAATTGTTGCACGTTGTGTTTATATTTTTGTTCAGTCTATATAGCTCACAAAACCATAGCAATACCGTCTCATGGATGGTCAGTCTTTGCATCCATAAATCATCATATATATGTTGACCACCTCTGGGCGTTTAATTAATATATTTATCCATGAAATAAAACTTAAAAGATCTGATATATTTGAAAAATAAAAAATAAAAACATTCGAAATAGTTTCAGATAATTCCCTATTATGGCAGAAAATGTTGGATCATGACATGATAGTTTTTGACTAGGATCTCAACGTATGGCGGCATGGAGATAATCAGAACAGATGGAAAATATTGAGGTGATGGCCTATGGAATGTTGTCCCACTCCTCTTCAATGGCTGTGAGAAATTGCTGGATATTGGCGGGAACTGGAAAAGCTGTCATACACTTTGATCCACCGCATCCAAAACTTAGTCAATGGGTGACATATCTGGTGAGTATGCAGGCCATGGAAGAACTGGGACATTTTCATCTTACAGGAATTGTATACAGATCCTTGTGGCATGCGGCTGTGCATTATCATGCTGACACATGACGTGATGGCGGCGAATGATAATGGGCCTCAGGATTTTGTCATGGTATCTCTGTGCATTCAAATTGCCATGCAATTGCGTTTGATGTTCGTAGCTTATGCCTTCCCTTCCCATACCATAACCCACCTCCACCATGGGGCATTCTGTTTACAACATTGACATCAGCAAATCGCTTGCCCACTCGACGCCATACTGCCATCTTCCCAGTACAGTTGAAACCGCGATTCATCCATAAAGAGCACACTTCTCCAACATGCCAGTGGCCATCAAAGGTGAGCATTTTCCCACTGGAGTTGGTTACGACGCCAAACTGCAATCATGCCAAGACCCTGGTGAGGACAACAAGCATGCAGATGAGCTTCCCTGGGACGGTTTCTGACAGAAATTATTTGGTTGTGCAAGCCCACGTTGGAGGCACCTTATGGTAGAGAAATTAACATTACATTATTTGGCAAGAGGTAAGGTGGATATTCCTGCAGTCAGCACGCCAATTGCACGCTCCCCCAAAACTTGACACATCTGTGGCATTGTATTGTGTGACAAAACTGCTCATTTTAGAGTGGCCTTTTATTGTCCCCAGCACAGGATGCACCTGTATAATGATTTATTCCGTTTATTAATCAGCTTCTTGATATGCCACACCTGTCGATTGAATTGATTATCTTGGCAAAGGAGAAATGCTCACTAACAAGGATTTAACCTCTCTGGTACTAGCGTCCCACCTCGACAACAGCCAGTGAAAGTGCAGGGTGCCAAATTCAAAACAGCAGAAATCCCATAATTAAAATTCCTGAAACGTACAAGTATTATACACCATTTTAAAGATAACTTCTTGTAAATCCAACCACAGTGTCCGATTTCAAATAGGCTTTACGGTGAAACACCAAACGATTATGTTAGGTCAGCGCCTAGTCACAGAAAACCAAACAGCCATTTTCCAGACAAGGAGAGGGCTCACACAAGTCAGAAATAGCGATTAAATTAATCACTAACCTTTGATGATCTTCATCAGATGGCACTCGCAGGACTTCATGTTACACAATAAATGTGTGTTTTATTCGATAAAGTTAATCTTTATGTCCAAAAAACCTCATTGAAATTGGTGTGTTATGTTCAGAATGCTTTGTCTCAAACAAACATCCGGTGAAAGTGCAGAGAGCCAAATCAAATAACATAAATACTCATCATAAACATTGATAAAAGATACAAGTGTTAAACATACGAATAAAGATAAACTTCTCCTTAATGCAACCGCTGTGTCAGATTTCAAAAAGGCTTTACGGCGAAAGCACACTTTGCGATTATGTTAGGTCAGCTCCTAGCCACAGAAAACATACAGCCATTTTCCAAACAAGGAAAGGTGTCACAAATGGCAGAAATAGCATTAAATAGCATGATTATCTTGGCAAAGGAGAAATGCTCACTAACAAGGATTTAACCTCTCTGGTACTAGCGTCCCACCTCGACAACAGCCAGTGAAAGTGCAGTGTGCCAAATTCAAAACAGCAGAAATCCCATAATTAAAATTCCTGAAACGTACAAGTATTTAACACCATTTTAAAGATAAACTTCTTGTAAATCCAACCACAGTGTCCGATTTCAAATGGCTTTACGGTGAAAGCACACCAAACGATTATGTTAGGTCAGCGCCTAGTCACAGAAAACCAAACAGCCATTTTCCAGACAAGGAGAGGGCTCACACAAGTCAGAAATAGCGATTAGATTAATCAACTAACCTTTGATGATCTTCATCAGATGGCACTCGCAGGACTTCATGTTACACAATAAATGTGTGTTTTATTCGATAAAGTTAATCTTTATGTCCAAAAACCTCATTTGAAATTGGGTGTTTATGTTCAGAAATGCTTTGTTCTCAAAACAAACATCCGGTGAAAGTGCAGAGAGCCAAATCAAATAACATAAATACTCATCATAAACATTGATAAAAGATACAAGTGTTAAACATACGAATAAAGATAAATTCTCCTTAATGCAACCGCTGTGTCAGATTTCAAAAAAGGCTTTACGGCGAAAGCAACACTTTGCCGATTAGGGTTTTAGAGGCGGGCCCTTCAGCTCCTAGCCACAGAAAACATACAGCCATTTTCCAAACAAGGAAAGGTGTCACAAATGTCAGAAATAGCATTAAAATGAATCACTTACCTTTGATGATCTTCATCTGGTGGCACTCCCAGGTCTCTATGTTAGACAATAAATGTTTGTTTGTTTTGTTCGATAATGTCCCTCTTTATGACCAAAAACCTATTTTTTGTTCACGCGTTTTGTCCAGTAATCCAAATGCACTAAGTCCAGACGAAAAGTCAAAAAAAGTACAATAAAAGTTAGTAGAAACATGCCAAACGATGTTTAAAATCAATCCTCTGGCTGTTTTTGTCATAAATAATCAATAATATTTCAACCGGACAAAAGCTTCTTCAATAGGAAAGGAGAAACAAGAAAGGTGCGTTCCCGATCAGGCGCATGGCTGTTGTCTGGAAATGTCCACTGTCCACTGAATGAAAGTGCTGTATCTCCCTAATTTTTCAGAGTAAAAGCCTGAAACAATGCCTAAAGACTGGCCACATATAGAGGAAGCCACAAAGCAGGTGAACTGGGTCCTGTCTTTGATTGTTTTCAATCCAAATCTACCAATTATATGCATATCCTAGCTTCTGGGCCTGAGTAGCAGTCAGTTTAATTTGGGCACGCTTTTCATCCAAAATTCCGAATGCTGCCCCCTACCTTAGTGAAGTTAACTGATTGCAAATGTGTTATTTCATAGTTGTGATGTCTTCACTATTATTCTACAATGTAGAAAATAGTAAAAATAAACAAAAATGCTGGAATGAGTAGGTGTGTCCAAACTTTTGACTGGGAAATCTATGCAGCCTACTCAATCACTTTATATAGCCACGGTATACAGGCCTCCTGGGCCATATACAGGGTCCCTCACTGTGTTCCCTGAATTCCTATCGGACCTTGTAGTCATAGCAGCTAATATTCCAATTTTTGGTGACTTTAATATTCACATGGGCCATCATCGACTCAGTGGGTTTTGTCCAACATGTCTCTGGACCTACTCACTGTCACAGTCATACTCTGGACCTAGTTTTGTCCCATGGAATAAATGTTGTGGATCTAAATACATTTTTCCTCATAATCCTGAACTATCGGACAACCATTTTATTACATTTGCAATCGCAACAAATAATCTGCTCAAACTCCAACCAAGGAGCATCAAAAGTCATGCTATAAATGCCCTTCCAGACTCCCTCTGCCTACCCAAGGACGTCAGAGGACAAAAATCAGTTAACTTCTTATGGCTGCAGGGGCAGTATTGAGTAGCTTGGATGAAAGGTGCCCAGAGGTGCCCATAGTAAACTGCCTGCTCCTCAGTCCCAGTTGCTAATATATGCATACTATTATTCGTATTGGAAAATTAGTAGATTTGTATAGGAAACACTCTGAAGTTTCTAAACCCGTTTGAATGATGTCTGTGAGTATAACAGAACCCATACGGCAGGCAAAAACCTGAGAAAAAATCCAAACAGGAAGTGGCAATTCTGAGGTTGGTCGATTTTCAACCAAGACCCTATTGAATACACAGTGGGATATGGAGTAGTTTGCACTTCCTACGGCTTCCACTAGATGTCAACAGTCTGTAGAACCTTGTCTGATGCCTCTACTGTGAAGGGGGGCCGAATGGGAGGGGATTGAGTAAGGTCTTCATGACCTGACCATGCTCTAACCATGCGCGTTCACATGAGGGAGGTCTGTTCCATCGCACATCTGAAGTCAATGTAATTCTCCGGTTGGAACGTTACTGAGGATTTATGTTTAAAAAATTCTAAAGATTGATTCAATACATCGTTTGACATGTTTCTACTGACTGTTACAGAACTTTTTGACACTTTGTCTGCTTTTACTGAACGAGCTTCCTGACTTTGGATTTGTTAACCAAACACGCTAACAAAAATAGCTATTTGGACAAATGATGGACATTACCGAACAAAACAAACATTTCTTGTGGAAGTGGGAGTCTTGGGAGTGCATTTCGACGAAGATCAGCAAAGGTAAGTGAAGATTTATAATGCTTTTTATGAGTTTTGTTGACTGCACAATTTGGCAGGGCCCTGTCGTTCCACCCGGCCCCAGCGGCTAAAGTCCGGAACTCCAACACAAAGTCCTGCGCACTCCTCTTCTCCTGCCTGAGGTGGAATAGTTGCTCCCCCGCCGCTCGGCCCTCCGGAGGGTGGTCGAATACGGCCCGGAAACGGCGGGTGAACTCCGGATAGTGCTCCCTCGCCGAGTCTGGGCCATTCCAGACAGCGTTGGCCCACTCCAGAGCTCGACCCGTCAGGCAGGAGACGAGGACGCTCACACTCTCCTCCCCCGATGGAGTTGGCCTCACGGTAGCCAGGTACAACTCGAGCTGGAGTAGAAAACCCTGGCACCCAGCCGCCGCTCCATGGTACTCCCTCGGAGGCATAAGACGAAGTGCGCTGGAGCCGGATGCTGGGGGAGGAGTGGGCGGACTCGTCAGAGGAGCCGGAGGTGAAGTGGGGAGACCACTCCTCTCCCATCGGTCCATTCTCTCCATCATCTGGTCCATCGCAGACCCAATCCGATGGAGGATGGTGGTATGATGGAGGACGCGTTCCTCCATCGATGGGAGGGGGTGGCCGCTGCTCCTGGTGACTCCATGCTCTTGGTGGGGGCTTCTGTAACGCTCTGGGCGTAGTGGGTGCGGAGTCAGGCGCAGGAGGCAGAAAGTTCAGGATAGGGTTTATTACGCACAGGGAAAAAATAGCGCTCGCCAAGAATCCCGAGCGCACAATAACAAAATGCCCAACACAAATACGTACTGCCACACAGTAACACAGTGGGAAAAATAGTTAAGCCCGCACAAAGAGCAGGCGGGCCTACAGGCTTAAATAGCCCAACTAATCAACGTCAACAAGGAACAGGTGAAACCAAACAGACAAAACAAACAGAAAAGGGAAAAAGGGATCGGTGGCAGCTAGTAGACCGGTGACAACGACCGCCGAGCGCCACCCGAACAGGGAGAGGAACCACCTTCGGTAGGAGTCGTGACAATTGGTCATTATTTCTGATATCGGAGGTTGCCATTATGGGAGAAACGTATGAGGCAAATAACAATTGGCTTTACTTTTGACCTGTGCAGAAAACAGTGCAACCTCCGCGTTCTTATAGTCTGGTGAAATGTTTTAACTGTGTTTTACCAAAATTGCCATATGAGCATACAAATTCTGAGAAACAAGCACAGCAGCTGACAGTTGTCAATGAGTCACAGCCTTGAGTTACTGCCCAAATTAAGTTCTAAATGTGTGCGTTGTTGTTGTTGCTCTCTATTCATAATGCATTAATATAAAATATGTTTTGTAAATGTTCGAATTTACTGTATATTGTCCTACTTGTCATGGAGACAAGAGAGGAAGAGGAACTTCTGCCTTGATTCTCTCTCCTGACTCGTTCTGACAGGAGGCCATTTTGTTGCGGTTGGTGTCTGTCAAGCACTTCCTTTTTTACTTCTGACTTTCTCTTACAGCTTTGACGAGGTGGTCCTTGTATGTTCGGCAGAGCGTAAAATTCCATAGTTACAGACAGCAGGACTCGCTTGACAGCATTTAGCACCATCTTCACTGTTTGTGACAGTGGCATTCGCACAACCAATGGGGTGGTTTTTGCCACGCATACAGACTTGCCCCACTGTGCCTCCATGGATCCCTACGGGAAAACTGTCAGACGTCAACTGCCTTGAGCACATGTTTAATGCAACAGGAACAGGGGGCGAGATTGGCAAAGGTCAAGCATCATCGGACTGCATAACAACAAAAAAGACTGTCACAAATACTTTTAATAAAATGTTTCATTAGTACACAAATATTTTTAGGTAATCTTTATTTTGTATTTTTTTAGGATCCCATTTAGTTGCTGTGAAAGCAGCAGCTACTCTTCATGGGATCCACACAAAACATGAAACATGACATATTACAAAACATTAATAGACAAGAACAGAACTACAGTTGAAGTCAAAAGTTTATATACTTAGGTTGGAGTCATTAAAACTTGTTTTTCAACCACTCCACAAATGTCTTGTTAACAAACTATAGTTTTGGCAAGTAGGTTAGGACATCTACTTTGTGCATGACACACGTAATTTTTCCAACAATTGTTTACAGACAGATTATTTCACTTGTAATTCACTGTATCACAATTCCAGTAGGTCAGAAGTTTACATACACTAAGTTGACTGTGCCTTTAAATAGCTTGGAAATTCCAGAAAATGATGTCATGGCTTTAGAAGCTTCTGATAGGCTAATTGACATAATTTGAGTRGATTGGAGGTGTACCTGTGGATGTATTTCAAGGCCTACCTTCAAACTCAGTGCCTCTTTGCTTGACATCATGGGAAAATCAAAACAAATCAGCCAAGACCTCAGAAAAATAATTGTAGACCTCCACAAGACTGGTTCATCCTTGGGAGCAATTTCCAAACGCCTGAAGGTACCACGTTCATCTGTACAAACAATAGTACGCAAGTATAAGCAATATGGGACCACGCAGCCATCATTTATGTCTCCTAGAGATTAATGTACTTTGTTGTGAAAAGTGCAAATCAATCCCAAAACAACAGCAAAGGACCTTGTGAAGATGCTGGAGGAAACAGGTACAAAAGTATCTATATCCACAGTAAAACAAGTCGTATATCGACATAACCTGAAAGGCCGCTCAGCAAGGAAGAAGCTACTGCTCTAAAACCGCCATAAAAAAGCCAGACTACGATTTGCAACTGCAAATGGGGACAAAGATCGTACTTTTTGGAGAAATGTCCTCTGGTCTGATGAAACAAAAATATAACTGTTTGGCCATAATGACCATCGTTATGTGTGGAGGAAAAAGGGGGGAGCTTGCGAGCCGAAGAACACCATCCCAACCGTGAAGCACATGGGTGGCAGCATCATGTTGTGGGGGTGCTTTACTGCAGGAGGGACTGGTGTACTTCACAAAATAGATGGCATCATGAGGAAGGAGAACTATGTCGATATATTGAAGCAACATCTCAAGACATCAGTCAGGAAGTTAAAGCTTGGTCGCAAATGGGTCTTCCAAATGAACAATGACCGCAAGCATATTTCCAAAGTCAAGGTATTGGAGTGGCCATCATAAAGCCTTGACCTCAATCCTATAGAACATTTGTGGGCAGAACTGAAAAAGCATTATGTGAGCAAGGAGGCCTACCAACCTGACTCAGTTACACCAGCTCTGTCAGGAGTAATGGGCCAAAATTCACGCAACTTATTGTGGGAAGCTTGTGGAAGGCTACCATAAACTTTTGACCCAAGTTAAACATTTTAAGGCAATGTATGTAAACTTCTGATCCACTGGGAATGTGATGAAAGAAATAAAAGCTGAAATAAATAATTCTCTCTACAATTATTCTGACATTTCACATTCTTAAAATAAAGTGGTGATCCTAACTGACCTAAGACATYGAATTTTACTAGGATTAAATGTCAGGAATTGTGAAAAACTGAGTTTAAATGTATTTAGCTAATGTGTTCCAACTTCAACTGTACATGTAGGTACAGTTTTTAACTTCTTATGGGCAGGTGAGACGATAGCGCGAAATTCAAACAACAGAATTACAAATATATAACTTTCATAAAATAACAAGTGAAATACATCAAAAAAAGCTTAACTTCTTGTTAATCCAGCCGCTGTGTCAGATTTCATAAAGGCTATACGGTGAAAGCACACCATGCGATTATCTGAAGACAGCGCCCTAAATACAAAAGCATGAAAAACATATTTCAACCAGGCAGGTGCGACACGAAAGTCAGAAACAGCGATATAAAAAATGCCTTACCTTTGATGATGATCTTCTGTTGGCACTCCAAAAGGTCCCAGTTACATCACAAATGGTCCTTTTGTTCGATAATGTCCTTCTTTATATCCATAAAAACTCAGTTTAGCTAGCCCGCTTCAGTCAATAATCCACCCAGTTTCCCTCCATCAAAATGCATACAAAATTAATCCCAAACAAGTCAAACAACGTTTATAATCAAACCTTAGTTTCCCTAATACGTAAATAAACTCTAAAATTTAAGACAGAGAATCGTTATTGTTTTTACCAGAGAAAAATACCAAAGAACGTAAAAGGGGACCGAGCATGCCCCCATTCTCATCGACGGGGCTGTAGTGGAGCAGGTTGAGAGCTTCAAGTTCSTTGGTGTCCACATCACCAACAAACTAACATGGTACAAATACACCAAGACAACCGTGAGAGGGCACGACAAAACCTATTCCCCCTCAGGAGACTGAAAAGATTTGGCATGGGTCCTCAGATCCAAAAAAGACTCCTGAACATCTAACCAAATGGCTACCCAGACTATTTGCAAATAGTCTGGGTAAACCTGCTCCAGGGAGAGGTTGTTGTCCTGCACCACACAGCCAGGTCTCTGACCTCCCTATAGGCTGTCTCATAGTTGTCGGGTGATCAGGCCTAAGCCCGTTTAGAACAAATTCTTATTTACAATGATGGCCTACCCCGGCCAAACCCTAACCCAGACGACACTGGGCCAATTGTGCACCACCCTATGGAACTCCCAAATCACTGCCGGTTGTGAGACAGCCTGAATCGAACCAGGGTCTGTAGTGACGCCTCTAGCACTGAGATGCAGTGGATTAGACCACTGCACCACCCAGGAGCCCCAAATAGCTGTGGTTGCTGACATGTATATGGTTGAATCATCAGCATACAGGCTTTGCTTAAACGTATCAGATCCTTTTTTTATATTTTCGCCTAAAATGACATACCCAAATCTAACTGCCTGTCTCTCAGGACCTGAAGTATATGCTTGATACCATATGAAAGGAAACACTTTGACGTTTGTGGAAATGTGAAATGAATGTAGGAGAATATAACACATTAGATTTGGTGAAAGATAATACAAACAAAAAAATATGCATTTTCAATTAAATGTTTTTAATCATATTTGAAATGCAAGAGAAAAGCCATTTATTGAGATAGGATTCTAGGTGTAATTTAGCTTTTGTCCACATGATAGTGTCAGTGTGTGTGCAACGTTTCAGGCAGATCCAGTGAAGAATTATCTCACTGCACAATATTTTGTCTGCCAGGACTTTGCCCAAATGTGACGAATTTGTCAATTTTTACATGTTCAATAACATAACTTTAGAGAACATACAAAAATGCTACGGTAATAAAATATGTAAGTTTCCACACTCCCAGGAATGTCATACATGATGGATCATTAGCTTCCCTACAGAAAAGACACTAACCTTCACACATCTAGATGGCCAGGCAGGGTGGGGGTGGAGCCAGAGACAGCAGTGGGGTCAAACTGTAGAACCCATTTCCTACATTTGAATATAAAAAACTGATTTTTTTCAAACAAGACTACACTACATTTTATCTCTGGGACCCTCAGGATGGCAAATCAGAGCAAGATTACTGAATGTAAGTACATTATTTGCCTTCAGAGATGAATGTATCAAACCAGTTGTTGCGATAAAAGTTTTTTGTTGTTGTGCACTATCCTCAAACAATAGCATGGTCTTTTTTCTGGAATAGCTACTGTAAATTAGACACTGCAGTTAGATTAACAATAATTTAAGCTTTCTGCCCATGTAAGGCATGTCTATGTCCCGGAAAGTTGGCTGTTGTTTACCAAAAATTTCTCGTTACATTATCTCATATTGAGCAACAACTGTCCCGGTTTAGGTACACCGATCCCATAGGGGCCTATGCCAGTGACCATATATGTTTGACATTAGAGAAGCTTCCATTAAAGAAAACCCTCTGAGTTCTATTAGATAGAGAAATGTGATCTTCTCTAAACATTACAGGGACATGGCTCTAAATATATGTGTATATATATATATATATAACCATTTCTGTATCTTCTATAGATGTCATATTTTATATCTTGTATTGTTTCTGCTGTATCAAAGGAATTATCTAAGTCTCATAAATGGCTAATATATTAATGTTATCTGATATTAGCAAGTTATTGATTTCATGAACCTTATTTCTAAGGCTACATATACATATTCAGCCCTTTCCTGGGTAGCTTCTCAGAGATAGACATAATATGGAAAAGAACAAGCAAAGCAAGAGAAAAAAAACAAGCAGTCAGTAGTGCATTAATCAGTTGGTGTGTGTAAGTGTGTGTGCTAATGGGTTGAAGCTACGAACCCATAAACTTGGCTCTCTCATCCTTTCCAGGCTTTTGGGAAGGAGGGTGGACAATGAGCCTGTCATAGCAGATGTAAGCAATGTCCCCATGCGCTCTGGCAGTTTTCATGGCCGGGATAAGTTATATTCTCTTCTGATGCACAGCTTCAGGATTGTCCTCGTTGAGGAAGATGTACGTTCCTCTCAAGTTCTTGGCTCTTTCCAGAACAGCTGCCTTGTCTGGAACCTCAGGAACTTTACCACTATCGGCCTTGGCCTTTCACCTGGGCCAGTGGTGGGTTTTCCAGTCCTGTGGGCGCACTGTTCCTCAGTCTTCCAGTGGTCCATCTTCAGTTTTACCGAGATAATTTCCTTCACTTCGTCCTCAGACTCCTTCCAGGCCTCATGTGGAGATTCTGCAATTCTGTCCACAACAATCTTCTTCCACCTTGATTGACCCTAAAGATGACCTGATTTCTCCGTCATTGTTTGCATGGATTCCCATACAGAACTAATGTCCTCTTTCAATGACTTACAGATTGCTGTCATCTTGCTTTTTTCTGTTTAAAACGCATCAAGCTGACCCTGGGAGAGCTGCACACTGTTCTTCAGGTCCTGGACCTCTCTGGTCAGGTAGACCATTATTTTATTAGTTGACTCTACCAGTATTTGGACACAACACTTGAAGCTATTTTGACAAATGCTTGTAGAACTATTTTTGTTAATTTAAAATATCCTTCAACTGTGATAGAGAGACACCACTATCCACAACGGTACTCCGACCAGCTTTGGTCTTTCTCATGGTTGCAACGTATGCTACACTGTTACTCCTCACAGTTCCAGACAGGGTAGGTTGCAGGGAAGATGGAAACAGCAACAAACAGTAGGGATCTAGACAGCCACAAGCCTGGGACAATCCGCGGTCCCAGCCACAAGGGCTAACCGAGTCGCGGGCTGCATTCTAAGCCCTCAACGAAACCACGCTAGCTTAATAGGCAGCTAACAGTAGCAACTAGGCTAGCTGCTACGCCAAGCAGCTCATCAGACCCTTGGTCAGCAGAATCCAAGGGCAGATAGCAGTGGTCCCAGCAATAATGATGCCAACCACGTCGCCGCAACCAAACTCAAAAGGTAGCTAGCTAGCAACCAAACTTTTTCAATAAAACACTTTTTCAGAGATTTTCAAAACTTTCCAAATCGATCTCTCCCTCGTTCCGCATTCAACAGGTGTCTTTGTAAATATTTTAAATATGTATATTACTCTTTTGACATAGACCATAGATGTACTAGACAGACAATAGGGCTGTGGGGTGGTCTATTTGCATTAATTCTCTATCTGTACTAAGCCTCTTGCTTTCTAGGCTACAGCATGTACAAGGTAAGACACACACTGGAAATAAATTCACCAGGAGCTGCTGCTACTGGTTTCTGTGGGATGGGTTCTCACTCAGTGGGAACTACATTGGCCCGTCATAGTACAATTTCAATTATGTTTTTTACACTCTCCTAGCACAAAGCTTTGTTAAGCTCCATAAAGCTTGTCAGTGGGAGCTCGGCAGAAAAGGAAGCTATTTCTATCTATTCTCTTCCCCTCATTCTCACTATCTTCACTATCTCTTTCTCTTTCTTTCTCCAGTGCCTGTGTGTCATCCTTTGCTTCTAATGAGAGACAGGGAGACGCAAGGCAGGCCCCGGAGTTTGACAGTGCTGCCCTTCGAGTCTGTGCCTCTCTCACAGCTCCGAAACTGTCCACTCCTGGCATTTGTATTCTAAACCGCTCCCTCGAAGGCTGCCACAGTGAGATGTAGAGTTTGTAATTGTGAGAGAATGGCTTTCTTTTCGAGCAAAGGCCCTCACGTTTGATGTTTGTATGATTTTAGTGTTGTTCATCTATTGATATCATGGGAGTTTATATTTGTGTTTGTTTTGTCTTTCATCTATTCAACAGGTGCAACTGAAAGCTTCACATATAGCTTCCAAGGTGACAGGGAATGGAGCGCAGTGTGCCTCCAACTTAAGCACCACAACACCTCTCTACTCACACATCAGGATGACAGTGTTGTAAAGCAATTGTCACTCCACTCCATGTGTTATAACAAGTTATAACATGCTCACCCTGAAGAATGCCGAAACGTTGGTGTTTTACCCAATAAATTGTGTGCGCCTCGCTTTATTTAAAAAAATGTACAACTTAATGTTTATTCGCCGTTAGTCAGCACCTCTACACAAAATAATTTTCTTTGGGTTTGTGCCAGCTCATGCTTTTTCTTATAGCACTCTTGCTTAACATACAGTTTAGATAATAAAATATAGTGTGTGAAAGAAAAGTATAGATATATTTTACCTCAGAAAAGTGCTACAGTATAATAATATATGTTCTAAAGAGGAAGTTGGGATGGAGTTGCCACACTTAAGAAAGCCTACATGTAACATCACAATGCAATCCTTGACATGGAATCTGCAGCAAAAAAGGAGGAGAGACATATGGATGCGAGACACCGAGGCTGACCAGAGAAAGATTAGCTACTCGAGGAGTGAGATAGATAAGACTACCCAAAGTCGAGTTGATGGTGTCTCCTCCTCATGGGGTGTAAGTAAGTAATAAAGTAGTAAAATACTTCTGTGAGGTTACCATGACAGTCAGGTAATGTGTGTAGCAGGTGGGATGTCTGGTAGGGCTGTGGAGCCGGGGGCAGGCTTTGACAATGTGACAATGTAATAAGAAAACCGAGGGGTATCGTCCAACTGAAATAATTGAATATACAACTTA
Organism: Salvelinus sp. IW2-2015; assembly: GCF_002910315.2. NCBI lineage: Eukaryota > Metazoa > Chordata > Actinopteri > Salmoniformes > Salmonidae > Salvelinus > Salvelinus sp. IW2-2015. The sequence goes on from NC_036876.1 coordinate 18,539,727, forward strand.
ATTTACTCCATCACTAGCATTCCACGCTACATCTAAGGATGTATACACTTCAGTGTAAGATAGATATTCAATCATGTATTACACTATTATGAGGTTGGTCCTGCGTCGTCCGGGTTTGGCCGGGGTAGGCCATCATTGTAAATAAGAATTTGTTCTGAACTGACTTGCCTAGTTAAATAATGGTTAAATCAATATTTTACATAATAATTGAGACCCTTGGGCTTTGGTTAGGGAGGTCACTCCCATATCTATTGGGTGAAATACCACAGATAGCAATCACAGCAGCAAGATTTGTGACCTGTTGCCACAAGAAAAGGGCAACCAGTGACGAACAAACACCATTGTAAATACAACCCATATTTATTTATTTTTAAAACCCCTTTTGTACTTTAATTATTTTCACATCGTTACAATACTGTACATAGACATAATATGATGTTTGAAAAGTTTTTATTATTTTGGAACTTTTGTGAGTAAAATGTTTACTGTTTTAAAAAAAAATCTTGAGTCTTGCAGTACCCTCACTCCTTCTGTCCCTTTAGAGAATTAAAGATGAATTGGCAATTTCCACTTGTTTTCAGCATTGATTGCATGCTTCATTGGTAAATCCCGAAGATGAATGCAGTGCGATTGACCCCTTCAGATTATTATTTTACTACCAGGAGTTATCAGTACATTCTGTTTTGTGAGATTTATAGCAAGGCTTCACATAATAAAGGTTCAATTAAATGGGCAACAAACGGTTGATGTGTGCATATTGGTTACCAATAGCAACAAAAGAGCAAGCACTGTATTACCCAAATAGTCTTCTATTTTTAAGCCAGGCATTAACCCTGCAAGTCTCAATGACACGTAATCATGTAACATCGTCCATTTTGTGTTTTTCAAATCATTTCCTTTCACTCCTCGTCTCTATTGTCTAGTAGGGATTGGCAGGGTTACTAGTCTCTTTGCAATGTGAAAAACGCTTCTTAAAGACATATCATCATTCTTGTACCAAATGAGGCACATCTTTTTACCATGTTGGGTGGTATCTTACAGCATATGAATATTACCTGCAGTAATACAAATAGGGCATAACGGTCTAGGCCTACACATTGTGGATGTCACATTGAGTGTTCAATCTCCAATCAAAACAATAGACAAGACTGACATATTTCTCTGTTGGAGTCAGCGTCTATATTAGAGTTCCAACGGGAGTCATGGTTCCAAACACAGGATTAGGCCTATTGTGATCCGCTTAAGTGTGCTAGTATTAGAAATATTCTTAGGGAATCTAATGATAAGTAACTTTGAAACGAGGGTTTGCTCTGATGTAGTAGGTGTCGGGGCAGAAGGCACTATATATGGGAGCGCGGGATCTCAGATTCAACTACAGATCCATTTTAAATGTAATCTTCTCCATAAAAATCCCAGATTGGAGGCTTTGAAATGGAAAGCGGTAGGTAAGTCAGGAGAACTACGTTGGTGTGATCTGCAAAGAGAGTGCAGTTGTACCAAGTGCATTTAGAATGCGGGTCCCTGTAGAATAGTTAGAATAGTTATTCACAGCGAGTGCAGGTATATTTAACTTTGTATTAGAATAAGAGACATACGAAATGTCAAACATCACACTCAGTATATGGAATATTACACGATGGGCGGTAGCTGTACTGGAAATAACTTCACATGTGAACCCACTCAAATAGGTCAGGCTTACATTTCAGCTCTCTCCAGATTCTGCTGAAAATAGAAGTTATACCTCAGCTGCCTTACACTAAACATCTATGTCACTCTGGCTCATCTGTGAGGTCCAAGTGGGCGTCTCTATGGCACACTGTCCTAAACCAGTTGAAATCAATCTGTCAAACTAAGAAGTGCTATTGGTTGCGGGTCACGTAAACTATGTGAAGAGGATGTTTGTCCTTCTGATTACAAAGGCCTCTAGGACCGTGGCCATTGAGATCACTGTGATCACACACATCAGCCAACATCACCAGTGTGTGTGACCCCTCAAGGGGAAGAGGGAGGATGTGCACCCTTTTGATTGTTTAATTTATAAATGTTTAAGCCTTAAGAAATGGACATAGATTTTTTCATGTGAGATTGACACCAGTAATGATTGACACCCTCCCTTCCAGGGCATGTAGAGTTGGTGGAAGTTGCCCCTAACCACTGGTCCAGGGACAGATACATTTGTATCAGTTTAGAGCAGGGGTTGGCAACTCGATTCGGTAGCGGGCCAATCCACCCCCCCCGACCAAAGATGGTCGGGGGGGGTGGAACATAATTATAATAATTTGTACACAATTGACCACAACAAAGCCGAAAAAGAGATTGAATTTGAAATTATTATTTTTTATACCTTGATCACCAGTGAACAGATTCTCTAAATTAAAAAAAATTAAAAAAAAGATTTGTCGTTTTTAACCAAAAACTAAAATCCATTTTTATTTATTTTACAAAAAACTTAGGGTTAGATTTATTTAAATGTGTTATTACTTGCAGGCAGGTTTTGGCCAGAAGACCGCTTGTTGCCGACCCCTGATTTAAAGGTTAAGATGAAGATTTAGCATTGGTTAATCTGATCCGAGATCTGTTAGGGGCAATTCATACTTCGAGAGTTATATCCTACTGAGCACAGACGTCAATTCAACGTCTAGCACATGTTGGTTCAGGGTAATTTCATTTAAATTACGTGGAAACAACTTTGATTCATCCAGTGTGTGCCCAGTGGGATAGCACAGTCTCAATTCTGACTGGTTTCTGACTTCAGAGTTCCTAGATGTCATTGGGTGGTTGATTGTATACATTGAGTAGGCTCAGTAGATATAGAAGTAGCGACTAGGATATCAGGAAAACATACGGTAAGTGCATCAGTCTCAATTTACAGTACACAAGACCACAGAAACCGGAGAGACGATGCATCTTTGCCCTTTATATTGGAATAAAGGTTTTTGAAATAATAAATTAGCCACTAATTTCCTTTGTTGGGATGGATTGTATATTTGCATGGATTGAACTAACATTTCTACATTTCTACAGCGAGGAAATTTACTGTAGCTCTGCATGAATGTGACATCACTAACAATTTATACTTGAAATGGTGGGGTGCGATTGGTTTCAAGTGTTTTTCTTTCATTAAATTCATCATGGCAAAAGAATCCATTACCTCAGCAAACGGCCACAACTGAATAATTAAACGTTCTATTACCCTTTTGTTTGACCCACAATGTATACATTTTCCCTTTCATTTGAAAAAGATTACTGCTCTGTTGGTTCTTGGTGTTTAGGCAAATAACATGCTAAGTGAATTTAAATAGGGCTAATGCGTAATAAATTGCATTTACATGGCACTTTTAATGCAAGGCCGGGGACACCTTGGGACATGCACCTGGGTGAAGAGCAGCGGCCATTTTGGCTGAAGGACCGCACAGCATTCTGATTCACAAAGCCCTTGCTCCTGATTGTTATATAGGCCCATTTGTTATTTTTTTACCTTTTCATACGTTAGTACCAAATATCTCTAACGGTCGCCCCAGCGTGAGTTTGTTTATGCATCTGATGTCAGAATGCGCTCACTGTTCTAAAAAATGATTATTACGCTACAAGACAATTAATACGTGCTACCCTCAAACCAAGGCACGCTGTCTGTTTTTTGTTTTAATTGATGTGTGTTCCTCCTCCTCATTAATTCATATAAAAGTAGGCCATTTCACTTTTGCGGATAATTTATTTTTTAGGCATTACTGACCTGGACAAACTTCCCCAAGCACTTCTCAATTGTTTCTGCAAATGAAGTCTGCAGAAATGTGTGCATCTCCAGTCAAAACAGGACCTGCACACACATGTTCACATTTGTGACTCAACACCTGGATTCGGTCTTATGTTGCAACATTTGAAATACATTTTTTTTTTTACATTGGATAAAAGTAGAGACTCGGAGCTACAAAATGGTATATCATACACATCATTTTGAGAAACAATGGGAAAGTAATTCTGCTTTGAAATTACTCAATTCGATGGCGCCAACTAAACAGACTTTTTGGGAAATAAAGAAGGATTTTATCTAACAAAACAACCATGCATGTTGTAGCTGGGACCCTTTGGATTGCAATTCCGAGGAAGATTTTCTAAAAGTAAGTGAATGTTTAATCGCTATTTGTGATTTTATGAAGCCTGTGCTGGTTGAAAAATATTTTGATCTGGGTCGCCGTCCTCAAACAATCGCATGGCATGCTTTCGCTGTAAAGCCTATTGTAAATCGGACAATGCAGTTAGAAGAACAAGACTTTAAGCTTTTAACCGATATAAGACACTTGTATGTACCTAAATGTTTAATATCCATAATTTTTATGATTATTTATTTGAATTGCGCGCCCTCCAATTTCAACGGGAGTTGTCGACAGCGGGACATTTCACTTTTAATTTCACTTCACATTAAACATTTCACTTTTATTTCCAATGCTTTTTTTCAAGATACAACATTGTCATCTTTGGTGGTATAGATGGATTTTCAAGGAAGGTAAGCATATTACTTTGTATGCATATTGAATATTTTCCATCACCTAATGAACAACCACAATACCAGTCTGGTGTTAAGCGCAGGCTACCTCTTGTATAAATGTTCTATCTGGACACTGCGGCCAATAACAAAGCAGCAACTGCTTTTGGGTACTTTATAGATGGAGTCGGCAGAAATGGATGGCCTTCAAGGTAAATATTGATATAGTAGAATGACAAGTTTTTTTACTTGTATTATGCATATTGTAACATCTGGTGAGGAGTTACTTTCTGCATAAAAACCCTTGACATCTTCCTCATCAAACCTCGTATGATTGATTTCTGTGCTGTATTGACGTATCCTGAAAATGACATCTGCTGCTTTAGATTGAACGGTCATATCTCAGTTATTGATTACATATCTACAAAAACAAAGCTATTTTCTTTACTTTCAGAGTGCGAGCTGATCAAGGGGTCGAAAATGTAGATGTTGTCAGATGTTCACTGTCCGAGGAACAGGCCGTGGAAGCTTTATTGCTGGCAAAAGTGTCCATAACCAGAGGTAATTAAACTGTTGTGTTCTTTTTCTCTCTTCCTCTCTGCCGGTCTTGTTGTACATGGAACCTGTCTCACGTGCATTAAGTAAAAAACCCTTAAGGTGTCAGCTGATAATTTTAAGATTTACACCACAAACATCCAGCCATTTTCACTGGACTATCAAGCCCCTGTTGCTGCCAAGTCATGATTTCCCTGGGGGTTAGCCTTGCAATAACCAAGTGGGGAGACACAGAGCCATCTATATTTAAATGTTTCAGGTAGACTCAGATAGGTGTCTGTGTCACATACACACATACGTATGAGGCACACACAACTTGCATTTCTATAACCTCGGACCCACCTCAGTGTTCTCTATTCATGGACCCCCCCCCCCCCATTAAAACCTTATATTTATCTCTGTTAGAGTGGGACACTTATGGAGAGATGTTTGGAGTGCTGTGACATGTCAGTATTACAACTTGCTGCACAGTTTGGAAGAAGAAGCCTACCTTGACCTGTCGAATTCTATCCACCTCTTCTGTGTGGGATATGTGTTCCTACTTTGTCTGCGGCAGACCTGCAGCATTTCACAGAGTTGGGAAAACCACCCTTTAACTTCTTATGGATAGGGGGCAGCATTTTCACGTTTGGATGAAAAGCGTGCCCAGAGTAAACTGCCTCCTACTCAGTCCCAGATGCTAATAGTATATGCATATTATTATTAGTATTGGATAGAAAACACTGAAGTTTGTAAAACTGTTTGAATCATGTCTGTGACTATAACATAACTTATTTGGCAGGCAAAACCCAGAGGACAAACCATTCAGATTTTATTTATTTGAGGTCACTCTCTTTTCAATGGGTTTTCATTGGGAATCCAGATTTCTAAGGGACCTTCCTGCAGCTCCTATCGCTTCCACTGGATGTCAACAGTCTTTAGAAATTGGTTGAGGTTTTTCCTTTGAGAAATGAAGAAGTAGCCCTGTTCAGAACGAGGGTCGAGTGAAGTGTACTGTTTGTTAGAGGCGCATGACCAGAAAGCATGCTACACATTGTTTTCCTCCGGTATTGAACACAGATCATTCCGTCTTCAATTTTATTGATTATTTACGTTAAAAAATACCTAAAGTTGTATTACAAAAGTAGTTTGAAATGTTTGGACAAAGCTTACAGGTAACCTTTGTAGTCATGTTGAGTGAGTTGGAACCAGTGTTTTTCTGGATCAAACGCGCACAAATAAATGGACATTTTGGATATATATCGACGGAATTAATCAAACAAAAGGACCATTTATGATGTTTATGGGACATAGTGGAGTGCCAACAGAAGAAGCTCATCAAAGATAAGGCATGAATTATATCTTTATTTCTGCGTTTTGTGTCACGCCGGGAGGGTTGAAATATGATGGTCTGTGATTGTTTGCTGGGGTGCTATCCTCAGATAATAGCATTGTTTGCTTTCGCCGTAAAGCATTTTTGAAATCTGACACGGTGGCTGGATTCACAACATGTGTAGCTTTAATTTGGTATATTGAATGTGTGATTTCATGAAAGTWAAATTTTTATAGTAATTTATTTAAATTTGGCGCTCTGCATTTTCACTGGATGTTGGCCAGGTGGGACGCTACCGTCCCACATATCCCAGAGAGGTTTTTAAGTTCAGAGGGAAACCTGACACATCAGCGGTGGCATATGGAATGCTCCAAACACCTGTGTCTGAGCCAGACTAAGCAGAGGTAATATGTGTCTGTGTGATATGTGAATGGCTTGACAGATCTTCAATTAAATGTATCATCACTAATACAGATGTGTTTCTTTTGAGCATTCCAGATTCAGCAGGTGGAGGACCTGCTTTATCAGGAGGATAATCTGGAATCACTGACAATGGGGTTGTTCCCGACATCCCATGCCCCCTGTCTACTGAGAATCTCGCTGTGCTGCAACGTCAAGTGAACCCTGCAGTACCACTGACTCCTCAACTTTTGGTCTGGACATAATCATGCATGCTCTTCGATTAGTTATGAGTCTCCAGCCTTTTTAGGTGCAGTCCTCCCACACTATGGAGGATATTGTTTTAGCCCCAGTGCCACTCTTGATAATGGCAAACATTTGTATTTTTTGGAGGAGGGTGAAAGGATAGCAGGCCCAGCTGTCAAAGTGAGAGAGTAGGCTATTCTGGAAAGAGCAGGTCATTTTGTATAGTCTATTTCTTGTAAGGTTTTCTGTCCTCAGATACAGAGAGCTATGAAAGCCTGTCTGCAGATAAAGAGGTCCCAATGAAGAGCAGCGGTTCTCAGTCCTGGTCCTGGGGACTCAAAGGGGTGCACATTTTTGTTTTTCCCTTAGCACTACACAGCTGATTCAAATGATGAAGTTATCATCAAGTTTCAAGTGGTATTTATGTATTCATTTGTGACGCTATCCTTGATATGATCCTGCTATTGTCACATGCTACACATGCACATGTATCTATCTACCCAATGTTAACATGATTTGTTATAAGGAATATTATACTTATATACATTGAAATACAGACAGAGACGTAGTTGTCCCAGAGTTAATGATCCAAGGTCAGTTTTTTATTTCACCTCCTGATGATTTTGATGACTGACCGTGTTAGAATAAAAAAAAAACAAAGCTTAATCATGCTCTCTCTCTATCCATCTGTCTCTCGTCTGCAGGTATGTTTTGATGTGACAAAAGAATCCAGTCCCATCATCGCCACCTCACCCGCTCATAAGATAACCTTCGGGCCAACTGGGAGCCCAAGGTTAGTTAGGAGACACCGCTAGAGACACTATGTAATTGTGATGAACTGAGAGAATATTAGGGTAGCACTGTAATTCACTAATCATATGCTGTCTTCCCTGCTCCTCTGTTTTACCTCTTTCCTTTTCTGTCTTCTACACCCCTCTCCCGACCTCTTTCTTACTCTTTTTTAAAATGCACACCATATGTACAGATTGAACTTGTATTTATAATATAATATTACAATATATATAATGTATTTATAACACCTGAATAATGAACTTTCAATAAAGCGTTTCACATTCTCCTCTGGTTGAAATTAAGAATCTCATTGGAATACTACACCTATCCTGTGTCCTCAGATTAATGCAGATGAAGGGAGTTAGATATGCATAGGAAGTGTAGTATACTGTTTTTTCTGTAAATATGAATTACAAATAAGCCTTTACTTAAATCATGTTTCGAGTCTATTGCAAAGTTACAATGTGTAATCATTGATGTCACAGGAGAAGGAGTGGTAAACACTGTTGAATTGAAGTGTATAACTGTAATACATGCATGCAGACACAGCATCATTCAAAGAATGGAGTTTGATACACCAGGTATTGGATATGACTGCAAAATAATGTCACAGAGATTCATACCTGAACCACACCTTTATTTGCAAAGGAAGAGTACATGATCAGTGAATATATTCAATGTACAGGCTACAATGTGGAGATCTCATGCGTGGTAATAACTACAGTTGTCACGTCCTGACCATAGTTCTTATGTGTTTTGCTTGTTTTAGTGTTGGTCAGGACGTGAGCTGGGTGGGCATTCTATGTTGTGTGTCTAGTTTTTCTGTGTTCGCCTAATATGGTTTTCAATCAGAGGCAGCTGTCAATCGTTGTCCCTGATTGAGAATTATATATAGGTGGCTTGTTTTGTGTTGGGATTTTGTGGGTGGTTGTTTCCTGTCTCTGTGTTTTGTCTGCACCAGAAAGGACTGTATCGGTAAGCCACGTTTGTTATTTTGTAGTTTTGTAAGTGTTCACGTTTTCGTCTGTCATTAAATATGTTGAACACGGAATACGCTGCGTCTTGGTCTGATCCCTGCTACGAAGAGGAGGAAGGCTGCCGTTACAACAGTACATGTATAGGACTTGCATTCTTGGCACAATAAAGTTATAATATTATACTCAATCCATAGGCTTCATTAATGCCATTCAGACTTGAAGCCGATACAACAACTATAATAGTGTCACGCCCTGACCATAGATTGCTTTGTTTGTTTTTATGTTTTGTTTGGTCAGGGTGTGATGTGGGTGGGCATTATATGTTGCATGTCTAGGTTGTCTGTTTCTATGCGTTTGGCCTAGTATGGTTCTCAATCAGAGGCAGGTGTCAGTCGTTGTCTCTGATTTGGAGCCATATTTAGGTAGCCTGTTTGTCAATGTGTTTTGTGGGTGATTATTTTCTGTGTCTGTGTTTCACCATACGGAACTATCTCGGTCATTTGTCGGTTTATTGTTTTTGTTCATTGTTCCAGTATTCTTATTAAAATGGATACTTACCATGCTGCGCATTGGTCCTCCTCACCGCATTCCAACGACGAGCGTTACAGATAGCTGAGGTTCATAGATAGGTTCTGAACTAATATTCATATCAAAAGTTTTAGGGTCCATACACAGATCAGCTACATACTGTAGCTAAGCTACACATCCATAGCCATAAAGTTATTTTTATCCTCCTACACAATAAGAAAATAAATAGTTAGCTAGCTATGTTACGTCAGCTGCATTGCATGGCAAATATAAGCAAGGCAAGCTTAAACAATTGTACATTCAAGAATTGTACATTCTTTACATCCACTGTTTAAATGAATCATGCATTAAACTGCATCCATCTATTCTGCCAACAATGCCTCACTTTACGTCATGGAATTTTGAGTAAAACAGGACCTTTTTTTAAAGTTGGTTTTAAAGCATGAACTTTAACCTCTCTGGGATAGCGGGACGCTTGCGTCCCAACAGCCTGTTAAAATGTAGAGCGCCAGATTTAAAAAAAAWTCTATAAAATCAAACTTTATTAAATTACACATAAGATACCAAATTAAAGCTACACTCGTTGTGAATCCAGCCAACATGTCAGATTTCAAAAAGGCTTTTCGGKAAAAGCATAAGATGCTATTATCTGATGATAGTACAAAGGCTACACTCTCTTTGTTGACAATTTCAACCATGCCGGCGCTACTCAAAACGCACATATAAAATATAAAACATGCATTACCTTTGACGAGATTKTTTTGTTGGCACTCCAATATGTCCCATAAACATCACAAATGGTCCTTTAGTTCGATTAATTCCGTCCATATATATCCAAATTGTCCATTTATTTGGCGCCGTTGTACCAGAAAAAAAACTGTTCAATTTGCGCAAAATCACAACAAAATATCTAAAAACTTACCTCTAAACTTTGCAAAACATTTCAAAGTACTTTTGTAATACAACTTAAGGTATTTGTAAACGTCAATAATCGATCAAATTGAGGACGGGTCAATCTGTTTTCAATAAAGGAGATCAACAAACTCACGGTACTTTTCAAGTCTTGCGCAACAATAAAAAAAAAACACAAGACGTCACTCCACTTCCTGGTGTTTTCTCTTCATCATTGTTAAAAGAATAACTTCAACCTATTTCCATACACTGGCGACATCCAGTGGAAGCAGTAGGAACTGCGAGGGTAGTGATTAGAATTCTGGCTTGCCCATAATAACACATTGAACAGACAGTTCCTTAAAAAAAAAAGGTTAGTCCTCAGGGTTTTGACTGCTATATAAGTTCTGTTATACTTACAGATATGATTCAAACAGTTTTAGAAACTTCAGAGTGTTTTCTATCCAAATCTACTAATAATATGCATATCTTATATTCTGGGGATGAGTAGAACGAAGTTGAAATTGGGCACGCTATTTTTCCCTAAGTGAAAAATCTGCACCCTATCCTCAAGAAGTTTTAACGGAGACGCTGAGAGTTGAGAAGCCGGTGCAGGTGAAACGTTTAATAAAACAACTAACATGGAACGAGACAACATAACAGTAGCATCTACGCATAAACACAGGAACAATACTCACTGGGGAAAGAAGCTAAGGGAGTGCCAGATACAGGGGAGGTAATAAGTGAGGTAATGGAGTCGAGGTGCGCCTCATGTAATAATTGATCCCGATCCTCACAACGTCGGGAGTCCAGTAGAGATCTGACGGCATAGGCCGGACCACCCTCAATGTCCAGGGGGGCAGAGGGGTGTTGTGGGGGACAGCATCAGCTAGGGGACCAGGAACCACCGGCCTGAGAAGGGAGACATGAAAAGAAGGTGAGATACAGTAGTCACTGGGAAGCTGTAACCTATACGTCACCTCGTTGACTCTCCGGAGTACCTTGAATGGCCCCAAAAACCGAGGGCTCAGCTTCGTTCAGGGCAGGTGGAGTGGGAGGTTCCTGGTAGAGAACCGGACACGATCCCCAGGGTGGTACACAGGGGTTACACTGAGATGGCGGTCTGCCTGGCAGTGGACAGCGCGCTGGAGTCTCATGTGAGCGTCGCTCCGCACTTCTTCTGCGTGCCTGAACCACTCATCAACCTCAAGCGCGTCGGTCTTTCCCGGGGTCCACGGAGCCAGAGCCGGCTGAAAACCCAGAACACACTGGAATGAGTGACGTAGCGTGTTCTGGGTGTACTCCGCCCATGGAAGGAATCGAGACCACTCTCCCTGCCGCTCCTGAAAGTGACTCCTCAGGAACCTCTACAGCTCCTTGTTCATCCTCTCCACCTGCCCGTTGGACTGAGGCCTATACCCGGAAGTGAGGCTGATCGTGTCCCCGAGTTTCTCCATAAAGGCTCTCCATAACCGTGAAGTGAATTGGGGGCCATGGTCAGAGACGATGTCCTCCGGAAGGCCATAATGCCGGAAGACCTGCTGGAATAGTGCCTTAGTGACCTGAAGAGCAGTAGGGAGACCAGAAAGAGAGATTCAACGGCAGGATTTTGAAAATATATCCACAACCACCAAAATGATGGTGAAACCGTCAGAGGGGAGATCAGTAACAAAGTCAATGGATAGATGGGAACAGGGACGCTGAGGCATGGGAAGAGGAAGGAGTTTTCCTGCTGAAGTGTTCCGGGGGGATTTGGTTTGGGCACATACAGCACAGGAGTTGACGTAGAGAGTGACAAATGGCGTCACCAAGTACTTGTAGCGGCCAGACATCATGCTAAATGCAGTCTTCCATTCATCCCCCTCCCGGATGCGGATGAGATTGTATGCACTCCGCAGGTCCAGTTTGGTAAAGAACCGGGCCCTGCTGAGCTGTTCGATGGCTGCAGTTACCAATGGGAGAGGGTAATGGTACTTCGTGGTGATTTCAGAAATTTGACGAACTGACTTGTTGGAACGGTTGCATCCTATGACAGTGACACATTGAAAGTCACTGAGCTCTTCAGTAAGGACATTCTACTGCAAATGTTTGTCTATGGAGATTGAATTAGTGTCCACAAATTAGTGGATTCGGCTATTTCAGCCATACCCATTGCTGACAGGTGTATAAAAATGACCACACAGCCATTCAATCTCCGTAGACAAACATTTGCAGACTTTTGTATATATTTTGTACATCCTCCTTTTCTTGTTTCCTTAACTTTTCTAGGGTACGTGAGACGGTAGCGTCCCAGCTCTTCAACAGCCAGTGAAACTGCAGGGCGCCAAATTCAAATACAGAAATACTCATTATAAAAATTCAGAAAACAAAACATATTTTACATAGGTTTAAAGATGAACTTCTTGTGAATCCAACCACGGTGTCAGATTTTAAAAATGCTTTACGGCGAAAGCATACCTTACGATTATTTGAGAACATAGCCCAGCAGACAAATCATTACAAACAGTAACCAGCCAAGTAGAAGAGTTACACAAGTCAGAAAGAGATAAAATTAATCCCTTACCTTTGATGATCTTCATATGGTTGCACTCAGCATTCATTCATTTACTCAAATGTTCCTTTTGTTCGCTAAAGTCTCTTTATATCCAAAAACCTCAGTTTTGTTCGCGCGTTTTCTTCAGTAATCCACAGGCTCAAACGCAGTCAAAACAGGCAGCCAAAAAATCCAAATTGTATCCGTAAAGTTCATAGAAACATGTCAAACAATGTTTATATTCAATRCTCGGGTTGTTTTTAGCCTAAATAATCGATAATATTTCAACTGGACAATAACGTCGTCAATATAAAAGGTAAACAAGAAAGGCACTCTCTCGGTCATGAAAAAGCTCTGTGACACTTTAGGGTCCACTCATTCAGACTGCTCTTACTTCCTCATTTTTCAGAATACAAGCCTGAAACAATTTCTAATGACTGTTGACATCTAGTGGAAGGCATAGGAACTGCAATTGAGTCCTAAGTCAATGGATACTGTAATGGATACTGTAATGGCATTGAATAGAAAACTACAAAACCAAAAAAGAAAATACTTCCTGAATGGATTTTTCTCAGGTTTTTGCCTGCCAAATCAGTTCTGTTATACTCACAGACATTATTTTAACAGTTGTGGAAACTTTAGAGTGTTTTCTATCCAAATCTACCAGTTATATGCATATCATATCTTCTGTGCCCGAGTAGCAGGCAGTTTAATTTGGGCATGCTTTTCATCCAAAATTCCAAATGCTGCCCCCTACCTTAGAGAAGTTAAGGTAAGCACAGATCTATGAGTGATTGGATAGGTGAAAATAGGTTCCCACTCTATTACTACCACAAATCCAACTAATTCAGAACTGTGATTATTTCAAGGAAGGAAAACAGTTATGCAGATTTTGTTGCTGAGGAATTCAAACTTGTAGTGTGTTCTAGGTTAAAAGCTGAAGTTTGTAATTTCCACTTTAAAATGTCACACTTGATGTGCCCAACTGAAAAATGTCCTACAAAAAAAAGTCCATTAATTATAATCCACATAATAATTCACATTTAATGTTGCTGCAGATTAATTGTACTGCTGTAGCAAACTTGCTCAAATTAACATCTTACATCTGTACATCTGTATTTTCTGGCATCTTCCAGCCATTGTCCGTCCTTTCAAACTACCAAAAACTATGGACCTGTTTGACAACTCTTTCCCCCCTTCCTTGAAGTAATACTACCTGATCTAACGCAAATTAAAAGGCAGCAAGGAGAAATTCATTCTTAAAGTATTCGAACAGGGTCATTGCGTAGCAGAATTCACACGGTCGTGTCAGTGGAATTTTTATGCAATTTTAAATTGTCATTCTCTACAATAAAGCAACATACAAGCCTTTGGCAAAAGAGGCAAATTACCATCAGGTTGCATTATGTAAATAACACACTGAGTGCTCATGAATTCTGATGGGAATGCAGGCAAGGCTTATATTATGTACTTGACGACCATCGTTTTGCATCTTGAAAATATGCACCTCAGTGCACACATGTATGTGTAGCTCCTAAATTATGTAAAGCATATGTCAATTATAATAACATCTTAGTTTATTGGCCAAAGGCCTTCTTAGATTGACTTTCTTGTAAGTATGGCAGTTTGGCTTAAACTAATGGATAGGCCTATCTGAAGATGATCTTGACATCATTTTCATCACTAAAAGGCTCTTAGTAGTCCAATACTTTCTGCCTTTCATAGCTGATCTAGGTTCAGGATTAATACCCTTAGCCCTGACTTTAACTACTGCACAGATAAATGACAAAACAACTGGCCTTGGACCGGTTGCTTGGGGCCCATAACTTATTATGGGTTGTGTAGGTTTACCTACAGCATAGTTGGCAGAATATATTTCACTTGCTCCTATTTCATGATGCCATTTTTGAAGATGCACAATGTAGGTCTATCTACTACTATCAAATGTGTAGATCTTTTGAAAACGTGTAATGTGTAGGCCTATTGTTCCTTATACTGGCTGGGGTAATGCTTATGCTTTAAAAACAGTTGTATTAAGGTTTTCCATCATGTCCTTCGAGTTATTTGTATATTATTTGTGCTGCTTTTGTACTCAATTACTTAAATGTTAAATAACGTTCTCTAATCGTCTTTTGCGTTTGAATAACATAGCTAAAACGCTGTGGGGGAAGCAGTAGGCTAAATGTAAACATGCTCAGTACAAAGCTGTGAATGCAGAGGAAAAACGTGTGCCCTCTGTCAGAACTCTCGTTCGCTGTCCTTGGTGCTGAAAGCTGTGGTGCTGAATGCCGATTTATTTGTGCGGTATGCATGGCAATAGGAGGCAAACGCCTCTTATTCCAAATACTATTACCGGTACCTAGTCAATGTGCGGGTACAGATTAGTCGAGGTAATTTGTGCATGTAGGTAGGGGGGGTGTTAATGTAAATTTGATTAATTGTTCAGCAGTCTTATGGCTTGGGGGTAGAAGCTGATAAGGAGCCTTTTGGTCTTAGACTTGGCGCTCCGGTACAGCTTCCCGTGCGGTAGTAGAGAGAACAGTCTATGACTTGGGTGACTGGAGTCTTTGACATTTTTGGGGGCTTTCCTCTGACACCGCCTAGTATATAGGTCCTGGGTGGCAGGAAGCTTGGCCCCAGTGATGTACTGGGCCGTACGCACTTCCCTCTTTCCCCTGTTCAATCCATGTAAAATGAAATATCAAGACATTTCGTTATTCCCACATGCCAGCTTTTACGTCTCTCTGGCAAGTCGGTATTGTTGAACATCAAATTCCATATTCAGGATACCGTGTGATCGTTTTGAATGGCATAAAAGATAACCAATATAATATTTCGTTTGGTAGGATGGAAAGCCCGATGAGGACATGTCATAACCAATTACATTCAGGCACTTCGATGCATCACAGTGGATGGAGCTACTCCGGGTATACTTCCGCGTGCATGTGTGCTCGTGTCTTTAGGTTGAATGGAAGAAACAGCGAGAGCGGAGAGGTATAGCGTTGCTGTGATACGGCCCTATATATTTGCTGACAGGACTATCTTCCTGTTAAAGACAACCTCCTTACATTGCTTTTCACTTAGCGATGTCGCGTATCTGTGTGGTAAACCTTTAAAGAGAGAGACAGGCAGAAGCCGGCTTTTTAAATGATTCGATTCCTTTTATCTCTTCGGTAATTTTWAAAAATTTGATTTAATGCATTGGCTAAAAGGGACTCATTTCTGTTTTTTGGTTAAATGAATATTTGATTTAATTATTTTTTTAATTTGAAGTTTGAATTAAGAGAAAAGTGGAATTCATCTTTATATTGGCAAGTGTTTTCTTGATTCTCTATTTTTAAAGATCGTTTGGCTAAGGACGTACATAACTTTCATTTGTAGAAACGGTAAGACATTTGCACATTTATTCATTCTGTGAAATCGATATTTTATGACTTCTAAGCTTGACGGTAATCAACATTGAGGACCATATAGCCAAAGTTTGCAGTTACGTTTTCGTTGCATTGAAGAGATTCATTGTGTAGAATTGCGGTGCATAAAAATGAATGTCTAGATTAGTCTATGCCCCTGAACGCCTAGGTTTTTTTGCGACCCATGTCAAACTATGGGCCTACAATCTGTGTCCAGTGAGTGCGAATCTTTGGGTCTCGCATGTCATATAGGTAGCCAAGCCACGAGTGGGAATAGCCTACTACAATATGCATTGGATAGGCTATAGCTCGTTATGTCTTGACTAGTGCTCGTGAAACTGGCTATACCTATATATCGTCTCATAGCTTTTCTAGGATTTTTGCAGTAGAGCAAACTGATAAGTGAACAGGTCTCTGTTGAACATGGATGATAGTTATTTTTCTTATTACCAGTTTACATTATCGCAACCCCAGAGCCTATTATCCTTAATTGGGATGTGACAGGTTAGGTATTAGTCTAATCTGCATGACTAAAAAAGTGATTAGTGGTAGGAGTCTTGGCAACTTTATCAAGTCGAACTTGGTGCATGTTAACTCTAAATGCACTAATTGATCAATTAAACACACCTAGCCTACACCTGCCTTTGCACACCGACTCGTTTGCCAATAGGCGTTTGTAGGCTATCAAATTGCACAAATGGAAAATGGTAGCCTTCCTATTGTGTAAGGATTGGTTTACAAGCCCTGGATAGAATTGGTGTTGTCTATCTGCGAATAGCCTATTCAGCAAGATGATAAACCAACCGATGCTTATCAAAAGTGCTGCATTCCCTTCACCTGACACATTTGAGACTTTAGGAACTCCAAATTGTTAACAATGTGAGGGCAAAATAAACAATGCATTGCACTATACTACAATGACTTCATTTGGATTAATTTCATATAAAAATAATGTTTGCTAGTTTTTCTTTCACGGCTTGACTTGGATGACCCATGTGGTCTGTGTACCTGATGCAAATTAAAATGCGCATCGTTCCTATTTGGGCTGGTTGACCAATGGAATCTAACAATTTCTGAGATTCCAAGTAGAATAACTGATTGGCTGCCTATATTGTACATTTCCTTAGGGGGCTGTTCGTAAATTCACTCCGGTTATCTACTCCGATTTCAGAGCGCTCCCGTCTGAGTTTTGCCAGAGCGCAGAATAACTGATACTATTACGATCGCTCACTTATAGTTACAATCCCACTGCTGCCCATATTCTTGACCTCGCTTACTTTGGACAGGCAGTGGGCGTTTGTTGCATGGACCGTCCAATTAGAGACATTGTTGTGAGCTTTATCACCAAAGGTAAGGAAACTGCAAATACTATTTTACTGTATCCAACGAACTAGCTAAATTGTAAAACAAAATAAAGAAAATGGCACACTTTCAAATGCTAGCTCAGTTGGTTTGATGGTCACGAGAAAGAAAGCGGCAGGTACAACTGCATGGGCTGCAGTAAACTTCAAGAATGAAGCTTTCACCTTTCGTTACTGTACCCAAGTATTTTTTACTAATCTAGTCCAGGTGGATAAAAATACGTTTTTTTCTAAATTGTAGCCTGCTAACGTTTAAAGCTAACCAATACGTTAACACTGCGTTGCCTATATCAAAAGCCAGCCTGAATCAAATGCCTGAAACTTTTTTAGTTTAACTAGCTAGGTTATCTTATTACCAAGTTGTTTGCTATGGTAGCTAGCTAGTTAACCTGTGTTGAAATAGTTGCGCTTTCATACTAACTACGGATAACGTTATACAGCATTGTAGTCACCATTAGGCAAATTGAAACCGGTGACATGTCAATCAATTCATGTCGCAGATTTGTGCACAGAAGTTGGTTTCTCATACGCCATCAATACATTTCATGTTAGTGCTATGCATCCATTCAGACAGGACAAGAAAATCACGGTACATATTCATAACACGTGTAGGAGAAATTAAATTGATTGGTAATGCAGCGCAAGGTCAGGACATTTTGTTATGCCCCATTTACATCGTGAAGTATATCATTTGTGATCTTCATGTTGTCTTGCCCCAGTACTGAACGGAAAAGTGCAGTGTAACTCAACGTGTTTCTAATTTTATAGCAAGTCAATCTAGCTTGCAGTCAGTGGCATGGATTCAAGGGAATTCCCCCAAATGTACAAAGAGAAAATATTGTCTCGGTTTCATAATTTACCTTCAATTCACAAGAGGCTGAATGTATCTCACTGGAGAAGGCATCCGAGAGAGCAAAACAGCGCCCCTCTATGTATGTGTAGGCAACTGATGCTGTCTGGTCCAGAAGATGACATGGTTGGCGCCAGTAGCATTGAATGCAAGGGAAGCCAACAAGCAGTTGGCCTCCCTTAATTAAAAGTGTAAAATAGCCTATCAACGTTGAACTAAACTGAGTGAGCTCAACTGTGAATGTTCCCGGCGCACCAACAAGTGTCAAGAGAAGCCAGATTGGATTTAGCGTCACTCCTATCAAATCGCATTGAGAGCATACGTCATTGACAAACTATTTAAATTGTTGCATCTCATTGTGTTGTCCTCTGGTGGCAAGATAAAATGGTCCCTTTACGAAATTAGCCATGGCTAGAGATGGGGATTTGGACTTGTGGGTTCACTTACTTCAATTGTCTCAAATACATTGTTACAGTTGGTTTGCTAGCGAATTTGTCAGTCAAAACACCTCAAAACAAGACATGGTATCAATAACAAGATGAAACGAGGAACTTACGAGTCACCATATGCCAGTTCTCATTCTTGCTGGCAATCTGGCCATCCAGAATCGCAACAGGCTAATGCCGCTCAAGTGTTTGTCAGAACAAGGCCATTTCCGACTTGCTAACTGGTTGAAGTTATACAAGTGCCACATTCCAGAGTTTCCTACTTCCCCATTGAAATGCATGAAATCCGGCGCAAAGTAACGCAGTGATTATGAGTAATGTGACGGAGGCTTTACTCAAGCAATTAACTTTCCAGCACAGGTGGTAAAGATCAACTAATTGTAATGCCAGCTCTCATGTCTCCCTGCATGCAGTTTGGCATTACTCTCTGTGAAGTGCATCACTATTGCGCTACATTCCATCTATTTAGGTCATTTCTGGTTGGCTGAAGATGGAATGTTATGTAGTGACTTTATTAACGTATAACATTATGTAACCCACTCTAGTATTACTGTAAGGCATGAATTAGTTGTGTGCTGGTCATGCTTGTGTTCCAGGTTGCGGCCTCATACTACAGTGCAATCCGAAAGTATTCAGAACACCTGGACTTTTTCCACATTTTGTTACGTTACAGCCTTATTCAAAAATGGATAAAATAAAAATGTCAGCAATTTACACACAGGACCCCGTAATGACAAAAGCAAAAACAGGTTTAGAATTTTTTTGCAAATTTATATAAAACAAAGATGCTGTATTTACATAAGTATTCAGACCCTTTGTTATGAGACTCAATTGAGCTCAGGTGCATCCTGTTTCCATTGATCATCCTTGACGTTTTTCTACAACTTGATTGGAGTCCACCTGTGGTCAATTTAATTGATTGGACATGATTTGGAAATGCACAAACCTGTCTATATAAAGGGCTCACAGTTGACCGTGCACGTCAGAGCAAAAACCAAGCCACGAGGTCGACGGAATTGTCCGTAGACAGGATTCTGACAAGGGGAAGGGAACCAAAAAACAAACTGAGCAATCAGGAGAAGGGCCTTGGTCAGGGAGATGACCAAGAACCCGATGGTCACTCTAACAGTGCTCCAGAGTTCCTTTGTGGCGATGAGAGAACCTTCCAGAAGGACAACCATCTCTGCAGCACTCTACCAATCAGACCTTTTATGGTAGAGTGGCCAGATGGAAGCCACTCTTCAGTAAAAGCAACATGACAGCCCGCTTTGAGTTTGCCAAAAGGCACCGAAAGGACTCTGACTAGAGGTCGACCGATTATAATTTTTTCAATACCGATTTATTGGAGGACCAAAAAAGCCGATAACAATTTATCGACCGATTTAATAAAAAAAAACAAAAAAAACAAAAAAAAAAAATATATATATATATAAAATTAATGTATTTAGATATATATATGTCACGTTCGTCGTATGGAGGAAGAGAGGAGGACCAAGGCGCAGCGTGATAGTAATACATTCTTCTATTTATTTACCGAAACGAAGAACACTTGACAAACTATACAAAAACAACAAAACGAACGTGAAGCTATATACGAAAAGTGCAGACACAGGCAACTTACACACAGACAATAACCCACGAAATCCCTAAAGAATATGGCTGCCTAAATATGGTTCCCAATCAGAGACAATGATAAACAGCTGCCTCTAATTGAGAACCAATCTAGGCAACCATAGACATACAAACACCTAGACCAGAAAACACCCCATAAACACACAAAACCCCTAGACTAGACAAAACACATAAATCCCCCATGTCACACCCTGACCTAACCAAAATAATAAAGAACACAAAGATAACTAAGGACAYGGCGTGACAATATATATATTACACATACATTTTTGTAATGACAATTGCAACAATACTGAACGAACAATGAACACTTTTATTTTAACTTAATACATAAATAAAATCAATTTAGTCTCAAATAACATGAGAACATATGTTAAAACGAACCACCCGCTTTCATGGGTCTTCAATATTCCCAGTTAAGAAGTTTTAGGTTGTAGTGCAGAAAGTAGAGCTTGTCTGCATGGTCCCCTGTCAGTCTGCTCCTCCGCTTATCATAAATGATCCCCACCTCACTGAACACTCTCGCTTGGGACCGAAGAAGGTGGGGGACAGAGAAACTTCTTTGCCAGTGGAGAGAGTGATTGAAGTCTGTCCTCATTCTGCTTCCACCACTCCAAAGGCAAGCCGCTCTTTCTGTCAATGACAGGCTCTGTGAGGTAACGCTCCAACTCAATTTCAAAACTGCACTGGACTTCAGCCCTGCCCTCTTGGCTTCCAAGGATTCTAGCGAAGAGGATGTCCACCAGACTGGGTGGCTGATCTATCTACTTGGATTCTTTGCTTTTTTGCACCTGCATCCCGGTCCTCTTCACTCGTCCCATCTGTTCTTGCTCTGGGATTTGGTTTCCTTAGTAGTTCAGGCTCCTCCTTCAGCCACTCTTTTGCTTTCTCTAGTGCTGTCCCTGAYGTGAAGGCATAGCTCTTGTAACGTGGATCTAGGACAGTTGCCAGCACCAGGCACTTTGTCTCCTCGGCCTTGGAGAACCTCCTTGTCAGACTGTCCAACATGGTGTTCCATAAAGTTTTGATGCCTTGAGTGGAAGAACCCTCCTGCTGTAGCATCAGCTTCAGCACCGACACACTGGGGATGATGCATGCTGCTGTAGAGTTGGAGTGGCTCATCTCCAGTGTCACCTCCTCCATAGGTGCCAGAGTCTCAATTAGGTTAGAGACAATGTCCCACTGTGCAGCAGACAAACTGCTGATGTCTGTATTCACCTGCATACACATTCAGTGCACGCCTCTGTTCAAACATCCTCTGCAACATGTGTAGTGTTGAGTTCCAGCGAGTTTGAACTGCTTGGATGATGCTGTGTTTGGGGAGGCCAAGCTCTTCCTGACTGGCCCTCAGCCTCTGTTTGGCCAGTACAGAGTGGTCAAAGTGAGTTGCACAGCTCTTCAACATGGCAATAATGTCTAGCACAGCTCTCTGACTGGATAGGCCATCATTGATTACAAGCTGTAGGGTGTGTGCACTGCAGCTGAAGTCTGGAAGCTCTGCCAGTCTCATACCATTCACCATGTTTTCCCCACTGTCCCTGAGGACCAGCACTACACGTTCTGTGTGGATTTCCCAGTATTCCAACATGGTCAAAAACATCTCTCTGATGTAGTTTCCTGTGTGCTATCCATTCATAGTCTTGACATGCAGCACAACCTGCTTTCTTGTCCAAACATTGTCAATGAAATGTCCAGTAAGGCTCATCAGGGACTCTGTAGTGCCTGTCCAGCAGTCAGTTGTGAATGCCATGTGTGGAGCGTTGACTGGTGCCACCAGATTCTTCACTTTCATCACAACTCTTTCATGTGTTTTATCTAGTATTTCTGTGCGAAATAATTTTTCATCTTTGATCCTGTACCGGGGTTCAGCAAGAGTAATCACCCGCTGAAAACCAATCTCTGACACCACTGAATGGCTGGTTGTCAGTGGCAATCATCTCAATAATTGCTACATCAATCTTCTTGACCCTTGGGTCTTTGTCCTGCCATTTTGCTTGCTTATTAAAAAGTTGTAAGATTGTAGCCTGCGATGTGTCTATCACTTTTTCCTTGTGAAGAATTTGCATTTGCTTTTTTCATCATTGCTTCCTTATGGGCTTTTGGATGGGTGTTCTTAAGGTGATTCCACAGGTTGGTGGTATTTTTTGATTTAGCCGTTGCTGACCCCATGCTTACATCTTTATCACAAATAAGACACCTTGCTTTCCCTGGTGCCAATTCCATGTAATAGTCCACACTGGTGCTCTGCTTTTCTCTGCCATCTGTAAAACACACACACACACACACACACACACACACACACACACACACACACACACACAACACAACACACACACACACACACACACACACACACACCACACACACACAGGCTCTGAGTGACAATGATACTGAAGAGTTTGCTTAGGAGACAAATACTCTCAACGGTTTGAATAAAATAGTTTAAGTTAGTGTGATATGTGTGAAACAAAACTGTAATTTTCTATATGCAGGAAATCCTATTTTAATAATGGGCATGTTAAGAATTGACTACCAAAGTGCCAGTCATAATTCCCCATGACACCTTCTAGCAAAATCTGAAAAGCGGTTCCTTCATTCATTAATTCCATAGGATATTTTTAGATTCACTTAAAATAAGGGTCTGCGTTTCGTGTAGGCTTACACACCTTGCCAATTTTATAACTGTGTAGATATCCATAGGACAAGGTAACTCTGATCAATATTGACTAAATAAAGCGAACATAATTTTTTTTGTAGAGTGGATTTATGAAAATATGTTGACAAACATTACCTTATCCTAGTGAGATTTACACGGATATCAAAACGTCGAGGCGGTTTAAGCCTGCACGAAACACAGACCTTATTTGCAGTAGATCAAGACATTCTCTATGGAAGACATGAACGGTAAAATAACGAAGGAACCCCTTTCAAGTTCAGCCGCAGGTTATTACAGGAATTATAACGCGTAGACTATTTCTCTCTAAACCATATACATTTGACTATTACGAGCCTGCTGCTACCCCTCAGTCAGACTGCTCTATCAAATCATAGACTTACCTATAATAAACACACAGAAATACGAGCCTTAGGTCAAATCCGTTAACTATCACCTCAAACAAAACGTTTATTCCGTTCCGTATTTTATCTAACGGGTGGCATCCATAAGTCTAAATATTCCTGTTACATTGCACAACCTTCAATGTTATGTCATAATTACGTAAAAGTCTGGGAATTTAGTTTGCAATGAGCCATGCGGCCCAAACTGTTGCATATACTCTGACTCTGCGCGTGCAATGAACGCAAGAGAAGTGACACAATTTCACCTGGTTAATATTGCCTGCAAACCTGGATTTCTTTTAGCTAAATATGCAGGTTTAAAAATGTATACTTCTGTGTATTGATTTTAAGAAAGGCATTGATGTTTATGGTTAGGTACAGTCGTGCAACGATTGTGCTTTTTTCGCAAATGCGCTTTTGTTAAATCATCCCACGTTTGGCAATGTTGGCTGTCTTTGTTAGGAAGAAATAGTCTTCACAGTTTGCAATGAGCTAGGCGGCCCAAACTGCTGCATATACCATGACTCTGTTGCAAGAGAAGTGACACCATTTTTCCTAGTTAAAAGACATTCATGTTAGCAGGCAATATGAACTAAATATGCAGGTTTAAAAATATATACTTGTGTATTGATTTTAAGAAAGGCTTTGATGTTTATGGTTAGGTACACGTTGGAGCAACGACAGTGGTTTTCGCGAATGCCACCGCATCGATTATATGCAACGTAGGACACGCTAGATAACTACACATGGTTGATGAAATTACTAGTTTAACTAGTGATTATGATTGATTGATTGTTTTTTATAAGATAAGTTTAATGCTAGCTAGCAACTCACCTTGGCTTACTGCATTCGCGTAACAGGCAGGCTCCTCGTGGAGTGCAATGTAATCAGGTGGTTAGAGCGTTAGAGTAGTTAACTGTAAGATTGCAAGATTGAATCCCCCGAACTGACAAGGTAAAAATCTGTCGTTCTTCCACTGAACGAGGCAGTTAACCCACCGTTCCTAGGCCGTCATTGAAAATAAATAAGAATGTGTTCTTAACTGACTTGCCTAGTTACATAAAGGTGTAAAAAAATACATCTGCCAAATACTGATTTCCGATTGTTATGAAAACTTGAAATCGGCCCTAATTAATCGGCCATTCCGATTAATCGGTCGACCTCTGACCATGAGAAACAAGATTCTCTGGTCTGATGAAACCAAGATTGAATTCTTAGGCCTGCATGCCAAGTGTCACTTCTGGAGGAAACCTGGCATCATCCCCACGGTGAAGCATGGTGGTTGAAGCATCATGCTGTGTGGATGTTTTTCAGCGGCAGGGACTGGGGTACTGGTCATCTCTCCCTCGATCCTGAATGGCGCAAAGTACAGAGACGCTTGATGAAAACCTGTTCCAGAGCGCTCAGGACCTCAAAATGGGGTGACGGTTCACCTTCCAACAGGACAACAACCCTAAGCACACAGCCAAGAGAATGCAGGAGTGGCTTCGGGACAAGTCTCTGAATATCCTTGAGTGGCCCGGACTTGAACCCGATCAAACATCTCTAGAGAGACCTGACAATAGCTGTGGGGAGACGCTCCCAATCCAACCTGAGAGTTTGAGAGGATTTGCAGAGAAGAATGGGAGAAACACCCCAAATCCAGATGTGCCAAGCTTGTAGCTTCATACGAGGCTGTAATCGTTGCCGACGGTGCTACAACAAAGTACTGAATAAATGGTATGAATACTTATGTAACTGATGTCTTAAAATGTTTTTTTTAACCATTTGCAAAAATGTCTTAACCTATTTTTGGTTTGTTATAATGGGCTATTGTGTGTAGATTGAGTGGGAAACTATTTAATTCATTTTAGAATAAGGCTGTAATGTAACAATGTGGAAAAAGTCAAGAGGTCTGGATCTTTCCAAATGCACTGTATGTCGTACACTACCGTTCAAAAGTTTGGGGTCACTTAGAAATGTCCTTGTTTTTGAAAGAAAAGCACTTTTTATTTTTTTGTCCATTTAAAATGATCAGAAATACAGGTAGACATTGTTAATATAGTAAATGACTATTGTAGCTGGAAACGGCTTTTATCAGCCATCACTCCTGTGTTCCAATGGCATGTTGTGTTAGCTAATCCAAGTTTATCATTTTAAAAGGCTAATTGATCATTAGAAAGCCCTTTTGCAATTGTTGGCACAGCTGAAAAACTGTTGTCCTATTAAAGCAATAAAACTGGCCTGCTTTACACTAGATGAGTATCTGGTGCATCAGCATTTGTTGGTTCTATTACAGGCTCAAAATGGCCAGAAACAAAGACTTTCTTCTAAAACTCGTCAGTCTATTCTTGTTCTAAGACATGAAGGCTATTCCATGTGAGAAATTGCCAAGTAACTGAAGATCTGGTACAACGCTGTGTACTACACCCTTCACAGAACGACGCAAACTGTCTCTAACCAGAATAGAAAGAGTGGGAGGCCCCAGTGCACAACTGAGCAAGTGMACAAGTACATTCATGTCTAGTTTGAGAAACAGATGGCTGAAGTCCTCAACTGGCAGCTTCATTAAATAGTACCCGCAAAACACCGGTCTCAAAGTCAACAGTGAAGAGGCGACTCTGGGATGCAGTTTGCGCTGTTCTGTGAAGGGAGTAGTACACAGCGCTGTACGAGATCTTCAGTTTCTTGGCAATTTCTCACATGGAATAGCCTTCATTTCTCAGAACAAGAATAGACTGAGTTAACCATGAATTGTTAATCATGAGGTATACACCCCTGCCCTCCTTACCAGAGATGTTTGTTTCTGTCGGCGCGACACATGAAGAAACCCGGTGGCTGTACCGACTCTGACATATCCCGAGTGAGCTATGTTTCCGTGAAACAGAGAATGTTACAATCTCTGTCTCTCTGGAAGGCAACTTGTGCCCTAATTTTGTCCACCTTGTTGTCTAGAGATTGGCCATTGGTGACTAATATGCTTGGAAGCGGTGGGTGGTGTGCTTGCCCGTCTAAGTCTGACCAGGAGGCCGCTACGTATGCCTCTACTGCGGTGACGATGTTGTTTTGGGTCGRCTGCTGGGATCCGATCCATTGTCCCTGGTGGTGGACCAAACAGAGGATCCGCTTCGGGAAAGTCGTATTCCTGGTCGTAATGTTGGTAAGTTGATGTTGCTTTTATATCCAATACTTCCTCCCGGCTTTTTGTAATAACACTTAAGATTTCCTGGGGTAACGGTGTAAGAAATAATACATAAAAAAAAAAATACTGCATAGTTTCCTAAGAATGCGAAGCGGCCATCTTTCGACGCCGGATGACAAGTCATTTTTCCAACAATTGTTTACAGACAGATTATTTAAATTATAAATTCACTGTATCACACTTCCAGTGGATCAGAAGTTTACATACACTAAGTTGACTGTGCCTTTAAACAGTTTGGAAAATCCCAGAAAATCATGTCATGGCTTTAGAAGCTTCTGATAGGCTAATTGACATAATTTGAGTCAATTGGAGGTGTACCTGTGGATGTATTTCAAGGCCTACCTTCAAACTCAGTGCCTCTGTGCTTGACATCATGGAAGTCAAAAGAATCAGCCAAGACCTCAGAAAAAAATTGTAGACTCACAAGCAATTTCCAACGCCTGAAGGTACCACGCTCAACTGTACAAACAATATTACGCAAGTATAAACACATGGGACCATGCAGTCGTCATACCGCTCAGGAAGGAGACATGTTCTGTCTCCTAGAGATGCACGTACTGTGGTGCGAAAATCGCAAATCAATCCCAGAACAGGAACGGACCTTGTGAAGATGCTGGAGAAACGGGTAAAAAGTATGTACAGTGGGAGAACAAGTATTTGATACACTGCGATTTTGCAGGTTTTCCTACTTACAAAGCATGTAGAGGTCTGTAATTTTTATCATAGGTACATTCAATATGAGAGACGGAATCTAAAACAAAAATCCAGAAAATCACATTGTATGATTTTTAAGTAATTAATTTGCATTTTTTGCATGACATAAGTATTTGATACATCAAAAGCAGAACTTAATATTTGGTACAGAATTGTTTGCAATTAGAGATCATACGTTTCCTGTAGTTCTTGACTAGGTTTGCACACACTGCAGCAGGGATTTTGGCCACTCCTCCTCAGATTTTCTCCAGATCCTTCAGGTTTCGGGGCTGTCGCTGGGCAATACGGACTTTCAGCTCCCTCCAAAGATTTTCTATTGGGTTCAGGTTGGAGACTGGCTAGGCCACTCCAGGACCTTGAGATGCTTCTTACGGAGCCACTCCTTAGTTGCCATGGCTGTGTGCTTCGTGTCGTTGTCATGCTGGAGACCCAGCACGGACCCATCTTCAATGCTCTTACTGAGGGAAGGAGGTTGTTGGCCAAGATTTCGCGATACATGGCCCATCCATCCTCCTCAATACGGTGCAGTCGTCCTGTCCTTTGCAGAAAAGCATCCCCAAAGAATGATGTTTCCACCTCCATGCTTCACGTTGGGATGGTGTTCTTGGGGTTGTACTCATACTTCTTCTTCCTCAAACACGGCGAGTGGAGTTAGACAAAAAGCTCTATTTTTGTCTCATCAGACCACATGACCTTCTCCCATTCCTCCTCTGGATCATCCAGATGGTCATTGGCAAACTTCAGACGGGCCTGGACATGCACTGGCTTAAGCAGGGGGACCTTGCGTGCGTTGCAGGATTTTAATCCATGACGGCGTAGTGTGTTACTAATGGTTTTCTTTGAGACTGTGGTCCCAGCTCTCTTCAGGTCATTGACCAGGTCCTGCGTGTAGTTCTGGGCTGATCCTCACCTTCCTCATGATCATTGATGCCCACGAGGTGAAATCTTGCATGGAGCCCAGACCGAGGGTGATTGACCGTCATCTTGAACTTCTTCCATTTTTCTAATAATTGCGCCAACAGTTGTTTCCTTCTCACCAAGCTGCTTGCCTATTGTCCTGTAGCCATCCAGCCTTGTGCAGGTCTACAATTTTATCCTGATGTCCTTACCAGCTCTCTGGTCTTGGCATTGTGGAGAGGTGGAATCTGTTTGATTGAGTTGGTGGACAGGTGTTTTTATACAGGTAACGAGTTCAAACAGGTGCAGTTAATACAGGTAATGAGTGGAGAACAGGAGGGCTTAAAGAAAAACTAACAGGTCTGTGAGAGCCGGAATTCTTACTGGTTGGTAGGTGATCAAATACTTATGTCATGCAATAAAATGCAAATTAATTATTTAAAAATCATACAATGTGATTTTCTGATTTTGTTTTAGATTCCGTCTCTCACAGTTGAAGTGTACCTATGATAAAAATGACAGACCTCTACATGCTTTGTAAGTAGGAAAACCTGCAAAATCGGCAGTGTATCAAATACTTGTTCTCCACTGTATATCCACAGTAAAACGAGTCCTAATTCAACATAACCTGAAAGGCCGCTAGCAAGGAAGAGCACTGTCCAAAACCACATAAAGCACAGACTAACGGTTTGCAACTGCACATGGGGACAAAGATCGTACTTTTTGGAGAAATGTCCTCTGGTCTGATGAAACAAAAATAGAACTGTTTAGCCATAATGACTATTGTTATGTTTGGAGGAAAAAGGGGGAGGCTTGCAAGTCAAGAACACCATCCAAAACGTGAAGCACGGGGATGGCAGCATCATGTTGTGGGGGTGCTTTGCTGCAGGAGGGACTGGTGCACTTCACAAAATAGATGGCATCGTGGAAGAAAAATGATGTGGATATATTGAAGCAACATCCCAAGACATCAGTCAGGAAGTTAAAGCTTGGTCGCAAATGGGTCTTCCAAAAGGATAATAACCCCAAGCATACTTCCAAAGTTGTGGCAAAATGGCAACAAAGTCAAGGTATTGGAGTGGCCATAAAGCCCTGACCTCAATCCTATAGAAAATGTGTGAGCAGAACTGAAAAAGCATGTGTGAGCTAGGAGGTCTACAAACCTGAATTCAGGTTCACCAGCTCTGTCAGGAGGAATGGGCCAAAATTCCCCCAACTTATTGTGGGAAGCTTGTGGAAGGCTACCTGGAAACATTTGACCCAAGTTAAACAATTTAAAGGCAATGCTACCAAATACTAATTGAGTGTATGTAAACCTCTGACCCATTGGGAATGTGATGAAATGAATGAAAGCTGAAATAAGTATTCTTTCTACTACTATTCTGACATTTCACATTAGAGTAGTGATCCTAATTGACCTAAACAGGGATTTTTTACTGGGATTAAATGTCCATTAATTGTGAAACTGAGTTTAAATGTAGTTGGCTAAGGTGTATGCAAACTTCAACTGTAGCTAATGAGCCAGCCAGCTAACGTTACGTGATGTGTGTACAACACCCGTCGAATATGGCTGGTGTCAGTAAATGTCTGCAAAAAAGCTAAATTAAATTGTTGCCAGCAGAGCTGGTTAGGCTGTTTTCATGTTGTCCAGAGGTATACAAATCATCGGTCAGAGTGTCAAGTGTATGCGTCGAGAGCGAAACGAGATGGGTGGGGCTAAAGCTTAGGGCGAGGGTGTGAACGATGCTGAATGGGTGTAGACAAAGAAGAGCTCGAAACTAGATAGCAAAACATTCAAAGGCGATTTTCTCAAAAGTGAGTTTACAAGTTGATTTAACTTTCAAAGCAGAATTACTTTCCCATTGTTCCTCAAATGCAGTGTATGATACACCGTTTTGTAGCTCCAAGTCTCTTCTTTTTATATAATGTAAAAAAAAACATTTCAAATTTTGCAACATTAAACCGAATCCAGGTGGTGAGTCACAATTAAAGGCCACTCTAAAATTTGCAGTTTTGTCAAACGCAATGCCAAAGATGTCTCAAGTTTTGAGGGAGCAGGATTCTCCATCAGAGCGGTTGTCAGAGAATTGAATGTTAATTTCTCTACCATAAGCTGCCTCCAATGTCGTTTTAGAGAATTTGGCAGTACGTCCAACCGGCCTCACAACCACAGACCATTTGTATGGTGACTTGTGGGCGACCCACTTGAGAGCCCTGGACCTCCACATCCGGGTTCTTCACCTGCGGGATCGTTAGAGGGGGGAGGGGGGTGCTGAGGAGTATTTCTGTCTGAAAAGAAGCCCTTTTGTAAGGAAACTCATTCTGAATGGCTGGGCCTGGCTCCCCAGGGGGTCGGCCTGGCTTCCAAGTGGGTGGGCCTATGCTCTCGTAAGCCAACCCCGGTCTGCGCCCCTGCCCAGTCATGTGAAATTCATAGATTGGGGCCGAATTTCTTCATTTCAAATGACTGATTTACCTCTATGAACTGAAACGGTTAAATCTTTGAAATTGTGGCATGTTACGTTTTTATAATATTTTTGCTCAGTTTAAATTCAATGTATGTTCACTGTAGATTCTGTCTTCCGTCAGTGCTAATTCGTGAGGGGGGGGAAAAAACATTCCAAAATATTTTTTCCTTCTGGGAATGTGGTGTGTTTTCTTAGTGCCGTCTCAGGAGTCGCCACTTTGTTAAATTGTGCAGGGTTAGTGCTTTAATAGGAGTCGTCGTGTGTTGTCCCCTAGGTAGCTTGGTTGTTTTAGCCACTGTGTGGTGGTAGATTTGCTGCTCCTGTGACATGTCAGAGCTCAGTGTAAGTTATGAAGTGCAATGCCATTAATGTTAAAGGACACACACACACACACACACACACACACACACACACACACACACACACACACACACACACACACACACACACACAAGTGATCAGAGAATTAAAATGCGTTGATTCTGGATTATCAACAACAATACCGAAATAGACTTTGTGCAAAACAAACTTCCAGAAGTAATCAAGGCACTCGTAGTTAAAGTAAATGTAAAAGCATAATGCATGGCAAGAATAAAAAACATGAAATGGACGCGTTAGCTGCAAAAGCCTTCAATCAGGGTGACAAACAATAGGTTAGACACCTGTTTGTCTGCCACTAACTCTCATGGGAAGTGATTACATTCATTACCATATGTAATTGATCAAGTAAAACATTCAACATACAAAGACCAAACATTTAACATGGAATAATGAGAATGCAATACCACAATGAAATATAAAAGGGAAATGCAATGTGTACACATGCACTCATATTAACAAACTTAATGTAGAACAAGAAATCACGGAGAACAAAAACATCTCTTACAGGAAGGGAGAATAATACATTTCCTCATTTGCGCTTAGTTTAAAGATCCAGAATGTTCTGCGTTGTAGGAGGCATTGGAGATGCCTTAGTATGTCCTATGTAAAAACACCCACATGGGCACTCCAACCCAGTGGCGATTCTAGCTTGTATGGCTCCCTGGGCAACCCCCCCCCGCCACCAATAAATAAAGCATTTTTATTCAGACATTTGGAACACAAAAAAATTATGACATTTTAAAACTATATAAATATATATAAAAATAAGACTCGTGACAAATCGAAACAATTTTTTTGTTGATTTGGCACTCGAGCATCAATACATTACCCATCCACCAACACTGTCAACCAAGAGTCAAGACTAAACCAATTGACCTTGGTGGTGTGCAAACTGGTTTAATATTATTCTTAACGATTTCGCACAAACTAGAAAAAATGCTACAATATCTCTGAAAGTATATATTCACAGTATTATGAATGAATTTTGGTTTGTTTCGTAGTGTGACTGATTTTACTAATTGCATTAATACTGTACAAAGTTAGAGGAGCGCTATTTGATTGATTTCCCCCCCCCCTACCTCGGGCTTCCAGTCGGGAGACCTGAGGTCAACCTACCCCCGCCCCCCTCCCCATCTCATACTTCTGGGTGGGAGACCTTCCCAGGCAGTAGTCTGCCTAGCTCACAAACTAGAATCAGGGCGCCTACTCTGACAAGGTTAATTGTCCCACACGGTGACATATCATTGACGTGACGTGCAAATATCACAATTTTTTAAATTGTATTTSTTGCCCCCGGCAAGATTCCACCCTGTGCGGCTGCCCATGTCACCTTTACCTATATCCGCCACTGCTCCAACCTGTATGCCACATACTGTAGGTAGTGTTGCAGTTGACAAACAATTGCACTTGTTAGGTTCTAGGTCCACAAGTGTCCCTGAAAGTATTTGTTTTTACAATGTGATTGCAGTTACCACATGAAGTTGCCTGTGGGCTTGGGGATCCAACTTGGCTTAGTTACTGGAGTGAGGTCGCTGCACACCAACTTATCCTTGAGGGAAAGGGGCCCTTCTGTAAGAAAATGCTGGGGCTTCAGTGAACACATCACACAAAATAGGATCACTTTAAATTATGCTCCAGTTGCATTTAATGTCCTTAAGCCTGGCTGCCTCCTGGCTATGTCGGGTCACAAAGTAGATTGGTTTGGGTTTTTGAGGCTTGTGGGGGGTCTTTGCGAAGACTTTCTCTTTCCAGAGATTTAGATCTCCTCAATCATCCACCCCCGTGACAAATACTGCGCAGCCTTTTAAACAGACAGGCATGTTCTTAATCTAAGTTGCGGGGTTGAAAACTGACCATCCTGCGGATAGTATTGCGGTCCGTACTTTTCCTGTAAGTGGTTTTGTAGTGAACCATCCGGAGTTAAGATTTTCAGATCCAGATTTTTTTAAATGTATTCTGTTTTACGTTCTTTTAGTGTTCTCTGGATCAAAACATCAACCGTTAGAATTCCACAACTGTGAATTCACTCAACGAGAATTTGAAACATTGACTGTATCCTAAACTCTGTATCTGTCAAACCACACAATTTTGTAAAAAAAAAAGTGTTAGCAGAACAGAGAATTGACTAAAATTCCTAAAATCCCCCTAATAAGTTTGCGTAGTGCGGGGCAAAGCAAGCCCCCAAGTAGTCCCCTTCTGTTGTCTGAAAAGCTTGTCCTGGAGAAGGAAAACATTGTTTAGTGTCCGCTCTGTTAATTGAAGGAGAAAGTCAGCAGGGGGCATACTGGCCTAAATTGAAGATAATGCTTTAAAGCCTCGACTTTCATTGTGTACAAGATTGGTGTAAAAAAAAGTCAACATCCGTTGTTATCAAATAGGAAGATCCAACATCTTTAAGCTCAGCTTGTTAAGACTGCGAGTGGTGTCTTAAAGGAAAGTGGGAAGTTTGGAGTTCTGATATAGGATCATTTTAGCAGGTGGGCCTTCCAGGAGGGTTGTGAGGATCTTTCTGGACTTTTGGTAATGTAGTAGCACGCCAACCTAAGGTGGGCAGGGAGAAGAAAGTCATTCTTGTTTAGCGATCCTCTTTTCATCTTTGGCATGGCCCAAGACATCACCCAACTCTCGTTTCATATTCTCCAAAAAGTTAGGCGAAGAGGTACTAGTCAGTATTGTTGAGTTGTCTATAGGCTTCCTGCTCATATGTGTCCCTCCCGTGTACAATAACAGCCCCTCCTTTGTCAACAGTGCGAACAATGAAATTGTCATTCTCAGAAAGCCATTTAATGGCTTGTCTTTTTTAGTGAGATTACCTCTGTACACCTTATTCCTGAAAAGAAATGCCTCGTCAATCTACACACAATAGCCCATAATGACAAAGTGAAAACAGGTTTTTAGAAATTTGAAATAGTATTAAAATATTTCAAAAAAACATACTGAGTCAAGAGTCTGAATACTTTACATAAATGTGATATTGCATTTGTATTTATTTTATACGTTTGCAAATAAAAAAATCTACCTGTTTGCTTTGTCATTATGGGGTATTGTGTGTAGTTTGAGATTTAATTTTAAAAAAAAAGTCCATTTTAGAATAAGGCTGTAACGTAATAAGGGAAGGGGTCTGAATACTTTACGAATGCACTGTACATCGTGACACACTTTTTCTGGTAAAGTCATTAAGGCAAGTACGTTTAATATATATTTTTTTCATGGACCAGATCAGCTTTAATATTGCTGATTATGGCTTCCATCAATGTAATTGTCTGCATTATTTCCAATCCCCCATATTTGTTTTTAAGTATATTTTACAATAGTTTTTTTTTCTTGTCCCATCCTTCAGCTACCCTCAACCCCTCCCCATATACACCTTGATTTCACTTATCCAATGACATACAGATTGGTTAGGCTACCACAAGGATAGAAGGGTGCATGGCCCCGTTAGAATATTTCAGAAATGCACTATATGAACAAAAGTATGTGGACAACTTCTTGTCGAACACCTTATTCCAAAATCATGGGCATTAATATGGAGTTGATCCCCCCCCCCCTCCCCTTTGCTGCTATAACAGCTTCCACTCTTCTGGGAAGGCTTTCCACTAGATGTTGAAACATTGCTGCGAGGACTTGCTTCCATTCAGCCACGAGCATTAGCGAGGTCGGGCGCTGATGTTGGGCAATTAGGCCTGGCTCGCAGTCTGCGTTTCATTTCATCCCAATGGTGGCGTTGACGTCAAATCTGTGCAGGCCAGTTAAGTTCTTCCACACCGATTTCAACAAACCATTTCTGTATGGACCTGGCTTTGTTCATGTGGGCATTGTCATGCTGAAACTGTTTTTTTCTTTTTTTAATCCAGTGTCGTTTTGTGTATCAGTTCATAAAGCATGTACCATGGAATCGATACATCACAAATCTCTTCCCAACTATTTCGGAAGGTATTCAGACCCCTTGACTTTATCCACATTATGTTATGTTACAGCCTTATTCTAAAATTGATTCAATTATATATTTTTGTCATTTTACACAATGCCCCTTAATGACAAAGTGAAAACAGGTTTTTTGAAATTATAGCACATTGTATTAAAAATAAACTCGAAATTGAGCTTAGGGGCATCCTGTTTCCATTGATCATCCTTGATGTTTCTACAACTTGATTGGAGTCCACCTTGGTAAATTCAATTGATTGGACAGGAACACACCTCTCTATATAATCTCTGGAGAGACCTGACAGAGCTTGAGAGGATCTGCAAAGAAGAATGGGAGAAACTCCCCAAATACAAGTATGCCAAGCTTGTAGCGTCATACCCAAGAAGACTTGAGGCTGTAATCACTGCCAAAGGTGCTTCTACAAAGTACTGAGGAAAGGTTTCTAAATACTTATGTAAATAAAGTATTACATTGGGGAAAAAATTCAAAACCTGTTTTTGCTTTGTTATTGTGTCATCTGTAATTAATCTTAGAATAAGGCTTTAACGTAACAAAATGTGGAAAAAGGTCAAGGGGTCTGAATACTTTCCGAATGCGCTATATATGGCACAGCTGTCCATTTTTTGGGGGTCCTTAAATGAAGTTGGTATACTTATTATCACAATTTTCTTTAACCAATTTTGGTCTGTAATCCTTATTTTCTTCCACATTCCTCCATTTTTTTGGGTAGTGCTGCAATTAGTTAGTTGTAATTTCGGGTAGAGCAGACATTTCCATATTTTTGTTAGCTGTGTTTGTGACAACTCCACCAGTTGTATTTTATTATCTAATTATTATTTTTATTTTTTTACCAATTCCTATATTTGAGTTTAACCACTTTTTGTTTTAGTATGTCTTTTCTGGTGGATGAAACTGAAATTGCAACCATCCTTCTGTGGCTTGTTTAAAAAATATAGATATTTTCAAATAACCGAAAGTGAGCGGTTGTAATCTAAGGAAAAAGGCCATTCTTGAACATGGGGTGAGACATTCTTACTAATCTGCTAGAGACCCAGTTTGAATGTTTTTTTTTTTTTTAATGACTGAAGAGTTAATCAGGGTGCTTTTTCCACAAAAAGACACATTTTTCTTTCCATGGTATCAAGATTTTATCTTTCTATAAAAATGTATTGTAGTGAGATCATTTTCTTTCGGAATACGAATACCGAGTATGTTCACTTCTCCGTCAGACCGGTTTATTATTTAACTAATTGGTAATGTAGATTTTTATTTTTTTGTGATCCAATACATAACTACCCACCTGGATTCGGTCTTATGTAGTCAAATATTTTTTTTTACATTGGATAAAAGTAGAGACTCAGCGCTACAAAATGGTATATCATGCACAACATTTTTCAGGTATAATGGGAAAGTAATTCTACTTTCAAAGTTGATAAACTTGTAAACTCACTTTTGAGAATTGCATTTTAGTGTTTCGGTGAGAGAGCTCTTCTTTGTCTACACCCATTCAGCATCGTTCACACCCTTTTAAGCTTTAGCCCCACCCATCTTGTGTTCAGAGCGCACACTTGACGTTCTGGACAAATTTATTTACCTCTGYATAACATGAAAACAGCCTAACCAGCTCTGCTGGCAACAATTTCATAATGATTTTTTGCCGATGCTTACTGACACCGGCCATATTAAATGGGTGTTCTACACTTTAATTTAAAACATGTAGCTATATTGGCCTTTATTTAGATTACAATTGCTCACTTGTCTTTTTAAAATTAAATAACCTCCAAAATATTGTTAATATATGATCAAGTTCATGGCACAGTCTTATAGCCCGGCACCTACATAAAGCTGAGCGACTCATTCATGGCTTTGGATCAAAATAAATAAGTACCAACATTCTTTAATAATTTTTGGGGGGGGTTATTCCTACCTGGACACCATGTACAGTATTATAATAGCCCATTATGGGGTGTTAGCAGGACAATATACCTTTACCAACACCTCTGTCTATGTCACCGCTGTCGGTGTCACCGCATCGCAATGCAAAATGCATTGCTACAGATACCCACCACCGGGAGACCCATGAGGCGGCTTTTGGTTTTAATTTAGAATCCTCTATATGTAATTATTGGCGGAGAGTCACGTCATATTTTTCTATTTACTGTAGGCCTACCATAGGCGACATGAGTCTCACTAGTGTTGAGTAATGTGCTGTTAAAAGTGGTGTAGGTCTTATTTAAAGAGCATATTGAAGTTAAAAGAAATAGGATTTGAAACATTAGCCTACAACTATTTTAGAACCGTTTCGTGCTGCTCTGTGCTCGCACACCCTTTTTCAGTTCTGCCCACAAAATTTCTATAGGATTGAGGTCAGGGCTTTGTGATCAGGCCACTCCAATACCTTGACTTTGTTGTCCTTAAGCCATTTTGCCACTACTTTGGAAGTATGCTTGTGGTCACTGTCCATTTGGAAGACCCATTTGCGACCAAGCTTTAACTTCCTGACTGATGTCTTGAGATGTTGCTTCAATATATCCACATAATTTTCCTGCCTCATGATGCCATCTATTTTGTGAAGTGCACCTGTCCCTCCTGCAGCAAAGCACCCCCACAACATGATGCTGCCACCCCCGTGCTTCACGGTTGGGATGGTGTTCTTCGGCTTGCAAGTCTCCCCCTTTTTCTTCCAAACATAACGATGGTCATTATGGCCAAACAGTTCTATTTTTGTTTCATCAGACCAGAGGATATTTTGCCAAAAAGTACGATCTTTGTCCCCATGTGCAGTTGCAAACCATAGTCTGGATTTTTCATGGCGGTTTTGGAGCAGTGGCTTCTTCCTTGCTGAGCGGCCTTTCAGGTTACGTCAATATAGGACTCGTTTTTACTGTGGATATAGATACTTTCATACCTGTTTCCTCCAGCATCTTCACAAGGTCCTTTGCTGTTGTTCTGGGATTGATTTGCACTTTCTCACCAAAATACGTTCATCTCTAGGAGACAACGTGTCTCCTTCCTGAGCGGTATGACGGCTGCGTGGTCCCATGATGTTTATACTTGCGTACTATTGTTTGTACAGATGAACATGTTACCTTCAGGCGTTTGGAAATTGCACCCAAGGATGAACCAGACTCGTGGAGGTCTACAATTTTTTTTCTGAGTTATTGGCTGATATCTTTTGATTTTCCCATGATGTCAAGCAAAGAGGCCCTGAGTTTGAAGGTAGGCCTTGAAATACATCCACAGGTACACCTCCAATTGACTCAAATGATGTCAATTAGCCTATGGCAATTTTCTGGAATTTGAAATAATTGAAATAATATGTCTGTAAACAATTGTTGGAAAAATGACTTGTTTAATGCACAAAGTAGATGTCTTAGCCGACTTGCCAAAATTATAGTATGTTAACAAGAAATTTGGAGTGGTCGAAAAATGAATTTTAATGACTCCAACCTAAGTGTATGTAAACTTCTGACTTCAACTGTAGCTTTACATTTCAGTTGTCATCTGATGAAAATAAATTAAGCTATTTTCTGACGAATGTGTTGCACTGTTTTTTGTGTGAAGGTAATCTGTAGCACCTATCTGGTGTGTGACAAAATAAATCATAGTTGCACACCCATGTTCACTCTATTGAAGCAAAAAAACAGACTTTCAATATAAAACATAGGTGAAGTGGTTTAAAATGCAGGTTTTTGGGTGGTCTGCTTTTTTGAAAATGCTTTTTTTCTCCAAAGCTAATTCAACACCTACTAGTGCGTCACTAACTTTGTATAAAAATGACAGGGCCAGTATGTGTTGGCGGAGTGCTTTTATTAAGGTTCTAAGAGCAACTGCAGGGCTGGGTGGTAAACCCTATTTGACTATATACCGGTATTGATGCACGGACCGGTTTGGATATTAACTTTACCTTCATAACTATTTCAATGTCCGGTATGTTAAATGTAATAACGCAGTGATGAAATTCAAAAAATTGTGGCAATCTTCTGTTCTTGCCCGACATTTTGAGGCTGCGAACAGTTAACTGCTAATTTGCTAGCAAGTGCTTTGTGTGCGCCAAAGAATYAATGGTGACTGAGGCAGTGTTTGTGCCAAAAGCACCCAAGAAAGCACCTTGTAGCAAAAGTAAGAACTGCCATTGAATCCTTTGAAAATACATGGTCATAGGAGAATAATTATTCTGATAAAGGAAAAGTGAGTTTCGCTAAATAGAGGGATACAAAGACAAAACAAATGTGGTACAGTGAGAAAATGATAAGGAGTTCACAAGGAGTTAGAACACTGATCTATCGGTAGTCTAAACTGTTGAAATTAATGGAGGCGTTTTCAGTCTGAGTCTCCATTGGCATTAGAGTCCTGTATCAGGCAACAACAGCAAAAACTGTCGGTCCTGGAGTTAAGGGTGATGTGGACTGACGATTTTCCAAAAACTAGACACGGTGGGCTTTTGGTTTCTCTCCCTCCAAAAACAGAAATTAATAATTCTAAATAACAAACTGGCGTTATTTACACATTTGTAAGAATGTCTCACCCTGTGTTCAAGAATGGCCTTTTTCCCTTTATTCAGATTACAATCGCTCACTTTAGGTTTTTTGAAACCAAAAAAAATCTCAAATATCGTTATTTTTTTAAACAAGCCATAGAAAGTTCATTTTTCAGTAAAAAGGAGGAACTTGTCTGTCGGCCCTGCATTAATGACCAAAATGGGAAAATTTTTGAAATATATACCATCTCTTGCACATGTCATTTTCCTTTCATAATGCATCCTTATTTACAAAGTGACTAACCCAGCATTATAATTATATAAAAGCCCCTTAGTTATTCTCACAGACCAGATTTGCCCTAATGAAAAATGCACCTTAGATATTAAGGATTATTTTCCACAATAAAGTAGGCTCATGAAGGCAACATTGTTGCTTACTGGAACACCCAAAGTCATCTAATTGTTATAGTAGGATTTGAAGCAATAGCCTGTTTCAGGACTGTTTCGCGCTGCTCTGAGACGAGCATGGGGACTGGTCTTGAATGTCCATTTGGGTATTGGTTAGTCTACAATTACGGTGTGGGAATGTTTGGATTATTTGTTCTTAGTTTTCTAGAAACACCATAATATTAATCAAATTAATTAAGCTACATTTCTGAATCAATCCCATATACTGTGTTCTTACAAAAAGGTTTTAAATTCTCTAGAACAGCCAATATTAAAAAGAGACCAATGCTGCTCAAAGATGCCCTCTGGTGGTCAAACTAGCATTAATGGCAACAATGGCTGACACTTAAATAACGTGCAGCAGCCTGCGAGGTGTGCTGAAGTATGATGCAACTTTTAAAAGAAGAACCACTGTAGATGGGTTTAGCCCAGCACACTGGTTAAAAAAATAACCTCATGATCTTTAAAGGCCTTTTCTAACCAATTCCCAAAAAATTAAGATTCCGAATTTGACACACTTAACCATTCACTCCGTGACGCTCCTTTTCTGAAAAATAAGCATAACATCACGAGCACCGCTGTGGTCATTATCAGTGTGGGAATGTTGTTCAAAGTGGCTAGAGGATGCAGTAATGAGAGAAACAGCATAGTCTACTGGAAAAATAATATGCTACTGAAAATATTAGGAGAAGCTATTCATCCTATAGATGGGTTAGCTGACAAGGTTACGAACGATGCGCCCTTTTCAACGGGGTGGAAGTCTGTTGTGATTCTGGATAGTCAGATAGCTAGCAGCAATGACAAGAAGCTGCCATGTGGGCTATTGTAGGTTCCTTGTTTTAGCTTGTTCT
This sequence comes from Salvelinus sp. IW2-2015, assembly GCF_002910315.2. Classification (NCBI taxonomy): domain Eukaryota; kingdom Metazoa; phylum Chordata; class Actinopteri; order Salmoniformes; family Salmonidae; genus Salvelinus; species Salvelinus sp. IW2-2015. The sequence continues at coordinate 18,580,543 of NC_036876.1, forward strand.
TGATACCATGTCTAAGTTTGGGCTGTTCTGACTCGCGTCTAGGCTAATACGGCAAACATTCGCTAGCTAATTAACAACTGTAACGATGTGTGAGAGAAGTGCTCATTGTGCACATTTTATTTATGTTTTCAAAAAACATTGGAGACAAAATATAGTTTACATGTTTTCGACAATCTAAGCCAACTATGCTTTTGCCCCATTGATTTTGTTGCTAATCAACCAATCCTTCTATTGGATGAATCAAAGGAGCTTGGCTATGTTTCATTGAGTTGCAGCCCATTTTAATGAGGGGAAAAGAACTGGCACCTGTCGTCATTCCTCGCACATATGCTGATCGCCATGATGCTGGCTGCCTACAGTTTTTTTTTTTCTATCTGAGTAGAGATTAAGTCCAGATAGCTTTCTGAATGTACATGGAACATTTGCACACTCACCCACCCACCTAAAAGGACCCATCAATCAAAGCTGCCAGCAGCGCATCTCACTCAGACACATAAGCAAATCAGTTCTTTCCCAAAAACATATTAAAAACCTTGACTTAGCTTCAAGTCCTTTCTGTAGGATATCAAAACTGGCCTACATGATGGGCTACATAGATTTAGCATTAACTTATTATAAATGAATGAGGAAAGCTAAGAGGGAGATGTAGTGTCTTCAGAAAGTATTCACACCCCTTGACTTTTTCCACATTTTGTTGTTACAGCCTGAATTTAAAATTGACTAAATAGTTTTTTTTGACACACACTACCCCATAATGTCAGTGGAATTTTTTTGAAATGTAATTAAAAATGAAAAGCTGAAATGTCTTGAGTCTAAGAATTCAACCCCTTATTGTTACAAGGCTAAATAAGTTCAGGAGTAAAAATGTGCTTAACAAGTCACATAGTAAATTCACTGCTCAACTGAGGGACCTTACAGATAATTGTATGTGTGGGTACAGAGATTAGGTAGTCATTCAAAAATCATGTTAAACAGAGTCCATGCAACTTACCAGTGGGTCTTGCGACAGGTATACAGAGATGAGTAGAGTATATAGTGCAGTGATGTGTCTTGTAAGGCGCATTGGCGGCAAATCTGATGGCCGAATGGTAAAGAACATCTAGCCGCTCGAGAGCACCCTTACCTGCCGATCTCTATAAATTACGTCTCCGTCATCTAGCATGGGTAGGATGGTCATCTGAATCGGGGTTAGTTTGGCAGCTGGGGTGAAAGAGGAGCGATAGAGGAAACCAAGTCTAGATTTAGCCTGCAGCTTTGATATGTGCTGAGAGAAGGACAGTGTACCATCTAGCCATACTCCCAAGTATTTGTATGAGGTGACTACCTCAAGCTCTAAACCCTCAGAGGTAGTAATCACACTGGTTGGGAAAGGGGCATTCTTCTTACCAAACCACATGACCTTTGTTTTGGAGGTTTCAGAACAAGGTTAAGGGGAGAGAAAGCTTGTTGGACACAAAATTTTGTTGTAGAGCTTGTTGTTTAACTCGTTGTTTAACTCAAAATCCAGGGAGGGGCCTGCTGAGTATGACTGTATCATCTGCATATATATCGATGAAAGTGTTTCCTCCTGCCTGAGCTATGTTGTTGTGAATTGAGAAGAGCGTGGGGCATAGGATCGAGCCCTGGTGTACTCCCTTAGTGACAGGCAGTGGCTGAGACAGCAGATGTTCTGACTTTATACACTGCACTCTTTGAGAACGGTAGTTAGCAAACCTCAACATCAAGGGACATGGGCAGCTCTGAGGAGGTGGGTTTATTCGCCAGGTCTTTAGCCGTTTTCCAGAACTTCTTGGGGTTAGACCCACAGAGAGAACTGCTCCTTAAAGCCAGGCACCACAGGCTAATAGGGATTTGTTTTCTTTACTCAGACTGAAACTTTACCAGTTGAAAGTATACATATATACAAGATATTAATGTGCAGAACATTAATCAGCTATGCCTGCCCAATATGTAAGGCCCTCTGAGTTGTTACTGGTGACGCTTTACTTTCTTGACTGTGTTATGGGACCTGCGTCTACGCTTGGCACCCTCCATTGAAGCAGCATCAGCTCTCACAACTCCTCTCTGATTTCTCCACTGTCACCAAAGTGCTGTCAAGCCACAATTTGTTCATCACATTTGTTATAGCAGTGGCTCCCTCATTGAACGTGGCTACTGCCATACTGGCTGCTCCGTCAATGCGGCTTTTGCCCACGAAGACAGTTCAGATATTCATTTGCATTCTGGGTTCCTCCGTGCTACATTCTTTTGAGGTCGTTATCAATTGACATCCTATGATATACAGGTACCATTTTCTGTGCAACCTCTCTAATAAAAAATGTATGGCCTCCAAGGTTTTTGTGACGGGTGGATCTTCACCATTTTCTATGGCTCGCTGGAACCAGCACCAATGCACACACCTATCCCGTAGTTGGAAGTGAATCCTCTCTTGTGCCAAGTGCCATCGAAGGATACATTAATATCTATGATGGCATCCTCATCCTCCTTGAGCAACTCTGCTATGTATCAAATCAAATTTTATTTGTCACATACACATGGTTAGCAGATGTTAATGCTAGTGTAGCGAAATGCTTGAGCTTCTAGTTCCGACCATGCAGCAATATCTAACAATTTCACAGCAACTACCTTATACACACAAGTGTAAAGGAATGAAGAAGAATATGTACATAAAAATATGAGTAAGTGATGGGCGAACAGCATTGGCAAGATGCAGTAGATGGTATAGAGTACAGTATATACATATGAGATGAGTAATGTAGGGTACGTAAACATTTTATAAAGTGGCATTGTTTAAAGTGGCTAGTGATACATTTATTACATCCATTGTTCTATTATTAAAGTGGCTAGAGTTGAGTCAGGGCCCTCACCTCCTCCCTGTAGGCCGTCTCGTTGTTGTTGGTAATCAAGCCTACCACTGTAGTGTCGTCTGCAAACTTGATGATTGGGTTGGAGGCGTGCATGGCCACGCAGTCGTGGGTGAACAGGGAGTACAGGAGAGGGCTGAGAACGCACCCTTGTGTTGAGGATCAGCGGAGTGGAGATGTTGTTACCTACCCTCACCACCTGGGGGCGGCCAGGATCCAGTTGAATTCCAGGACCCAGTTGCACAGGGCCGGGTCGAGACCCAGTACTTATGTGTGTCGATATTAGACATAAATGCAGGACTAAATATCAGCATGTTACACTATGTAAATATTAGCATATCAGCATGTATTTACTTTATGTAAAGCTAATTTCTCACTAATCGCATTAGGCTATATGACACTGTAGGCCTATGTGACAGTCTCATTGTATAGTTATGGTTTCCTATCACTCTGTTTTGTTAACTTTGAATACATTTGCATTTGATGGAGCAAGGAAATATATATTCATACACAGCAAATCACCTGACAAAAATGGGCTACTCTCCCTTTTTATTTACCTGTCATTCTCCTGTCATGTCTCTATGAGCTGAGAAGCAAGGAAGGAATCCCTAGGACTTTGCTTATTTTCTTTAGGGCTGCATAACCAAGTTCGTGGGCTAGAAGAACCATCCTCACATCTACAGTACTTGCGTACTATTGTTTGTACAGATGAACGTGGTACCTTCAGGCGTTTGGAAATTGCTCCCAAGGATGAACCAAATTTTTTTCTTCTGAGGTTTTGTCTGATTTCTTTTGATTTTCCCATGATTTAAAGCAAAGAGGCACTGAGTTTGAAGGTAGGCCTTGAAATACATCCACAGGTACACCTTCAATTGACTCAAATTATGTCAATTAGCCTATCAGAAGCTACTAAAGCCATGACATAATTTTCTGGAATTTCCCAAGCTGTTTAAAGGCACAGTCAACTTAGTGTATGTAAACTTCTGACCCACTGGAAATGTGATACAGTGACATAATCTGTCTGTAAACAATTGTTGGAAAAATTACTTGTGTCATGCACAAAGTAGATGTACTAACTGACTTGCCAAAACTATAGTTTGTTAACAAGAAATTTGTGGAGTGGTTGAAAAAAACGAATTTTAATGACTCCAATCTAAGTGTATGTAAACTTCCGACTTCAACTGTATATCAAATGCCGCATCTCCCCTGGAGCACTCCTGCAGCCTGGAGGAAGTGTAAACATTCCTCCTAAGTACATCATGATCACCTTCAGTCTGAAGATTCTATAATGACTGAATCACTGGTTGGGGAAGTCTATGGGGATTTTCAGTCCAGTGTTTAGACGCTTAGGGCAAATCAAATCATGTACAAGTTGGTTTATTTGTGACGTACGGAATAAAAGCCACTGTTGGCTGGCTGCTGTCTGGTTGATCGCTGCTAGTTGTGATCTTCATCTCAACTAATTTGCGTCTCAACGCTCTGCTGTGGGCTTCCTCATTTTCCTCCTCTACCTGTACTACCACTGTCTATCGGCGGATCAGGCACATTTTTTTTTCATTCACCTGCCTTTCTCACATCGCCTATTTTTATTCACATACTGTAGATATATTCTTCGAAATTCTCATTTTGTCTCTAAGTTGATTCTTCACGGGAATTATTTTCAAACAAGGAAGTGCTGCGCGGCACGTGAGGCATTTTAACCAATCAGGTTGCAGGAAAGGGCCTTTAAATGCCAGTAACCAATCGGATGTAACGAATTTGCTAATCTTTCAGCACGAAGCACTACGTCTACAATGGATATAGCCATGACATCCGATGGACTAGCTAATGATATGCTACGGAAAACAACCTTTTGAATTATACACTGCTCAAAAAAATAAAGGGAACACTTAAACAACACAATGTAACGCCAAGTCAATCACACTTCTGTGAAATCAAACTGTCCACTTAGGAAGCAACACTGATTGACAATACATTTCACATGCTGTTGTGCAAATGGAATAGACAAAAGGTGGAAATTATAGGCAATTAGCAAGACACCCCCCAATAAAGGACTGGTTCTGCAGGTGGTGACCACAGACCACTTCTCAGTTCCTATGCTTCCTAGCTGATGTTTTGGTCACTTTTGAATGCTGGCGGTGCTTTCACTCTAGTGGTAGCATGAGACGGAGTCTACAACCCACACAAGTGGCTCAGGTAGTGCAGCCCATCCAGGATGGCACATCAATGCGAGCTGTGGCAAGAAGGTTTGCTGTGTCTGTCAGCTGTCTCTTATACACATCTAGATGTGTATAAGAGACAGCAGGCATGGAGGCGCTACCAGGAGACAGGCCAGTACATCAGGAGACGTGGAGGAGGCCGTAGGAGGGCAACAACCCAGCAGCAGGACCGCTACCTCCGCCTTTGTGCAAGGAGGGGCACTGCCAGAGCCCTGCAAAATGACCTCCAGCAGGCCACAAATGTGCATGTGTCAGCATATGGTCTCACAAGGGGTCTGAGGATCTCATCTTTTTTTAAGTGTTCCCTTTATTTTTTTGAGCAGTGTATATGATTAAACATGGTTGTCTTAAAAATTGCTCTTGAAGTTCTACATGAAACATGCTATCAAGAACGACATTTATGGTAGGTGTAGTTGACGGAGTTACATTTACATTTAAGTCATTTAGCAGACGCTCTTACCCAGAGCGACTTACAAATTGGTTCATTCACCTTATGATATCCAGTGGAACAACCACTTTACAATAGTGCATCTAACTCTTTTAAGGGGGGGGGGGTTAGAAGGATTACTTTATCCTATCCTAGGTATTCCTTAAAGAGGTGGGGTTTCAGGTGTCTCCGGAAGGTGGTGATTGACTCCGCTGACCTGGCGTCGTGAGGGAGTTTGTTCCACCATTGGGGTGCCAGAGCAGCGAACAGTTTTGACTGGGCTTGACTGAGTTGGGATAAATGATACAAATAAAGTATTTATATACACTATTGCTGATTTTTATTTGTACATTTTATGAAAGTATGGAAGTTATAGTTGCAAAATATCCCAAAATCTGAAAATTGACAGATGGAAGCAATATCTACATTTTTCCCTGTGGTGCCTGACCTTAAAGTAACTAACTGGCCTTCCGGATAGCCCGAGTGCACTTATTTCTTATATGCCTGAACGAGAGCCAGTTAAGGCTCGGGGACGCATACTCAGGCTTCGCCAAATTGAATTCTTGAGGTGGAGTAACTTTGCCAGATCACGGTCGAACCAGACTTACCCAGAAAGACTTGCAGCTGTAGTAACTGCCAAAGGTGCTTCTACAAAGTATTGACTCAGGGGTTTGAATACTTATGTATATTTTGATTTCATCTTCAGGTAGTTTGCTAAAATCTCACAACATATTTTCACTTTGTCATTATGGAGTATAGTGTGGTGATGGGTGGGTGTGTGTATGTATAAATTCCGCAAAAAGAAATGTCCTCACTGTCAACTGTTTATTTTCAGCAAACTTACATGTGTAAATATTTGTTTGAACATAAGATTCAACAACTGAGAGAAACTGAACTAGTCCTACAGACATGTGACTAGCAGAAATTGAAAAATGTGACCCTGAACAAAGGGGGGTGGTCAAAATCAAAAGTAACAGTCAGTATCTGGTGTGGCCACCAGCTGCATTAAGTACCGCAGTGCATCTCCTCCTCATGGACTGCACCAGATTTGCCAGTTCTTGCTGTGAAATGTTACCCCACTGGCCATGACAGAACACTGACATTCCTGTCTTGCAGGAAATCACGCACAGAACAAGCAGTATGGCTGGTGGCATTGTCATGCTGGAGGGTCATGTCAGGATGAGCCTGCAGGAAGGGTACCACATGAGGGAGGAGGAGGATGTCTTCCCTGTAACGCACAGCATTGACATTGCCTGCAATGACAACAAGCTCAGTCTGATGATGCTGTGACACACCGCCCCAGACCATGACAGACCCTCCACCTCCAAATCGATCCCACTCCAGAGTACAGGCCTCGGTGTAATGCTCATTCTTTCAATGATGACTGCGAAACCGACCATCACCCCTGGTGAGACTTTTTGCCAGTCCTGTCTCGTCCAGCATCGCGGTGGGTTTGTGCCCATAGGCAATGTTGTTGCCGGTGATGTCTGATGAGGATCTGCCGTACAACAGGCCTACAAGCCCTCAGTCCAGCCTCTCTCAGCCAATTGCGGACAGTCTGAGCACTGATGGAGGGATTGTGCGTTCCCGGTGTAACTCAGTTGTTGTTGCCATCCTGTACCTTTCCGGCAGGTGTGATGTTCGGATGTACCGATCCTGTGCAGGTGTTATTACACGTGATCTGCCACTGCGAGGACGATCAGCTCTCCGTTCTGTCTCCCTGTGGCGCTGTCTTAGACCTCCTACAGTACGGACATTGCGATTTATTGCCCTGGCCACATCTGCAGTCCTCATGCCACCTTGCAGCATGCCCAAGGCACGTTCACACAGATGAGCAGGGACCCTGGGCATCTTTCTTTTGGTGTTTTTCAGAGTCAGTAGAGTGGCCCAAGTGACCTTAATTGCCTACCGTCTGTAAGCTGTTAGTGTCTTAACGACCGTTCCACAGGTGCATGTTCATTAATTGTATATGGTTCATTAAACAAGCATGGGAAACAGTGTTTAAACCCTTTACAATGAAGATCTGTGAAGTTATTTGGATTTTTACAAATTATCTATGAAAGACAGGGTCCTGAAAAAAAGGGACGTTTCTTTTTTTGCTGAGTTTGTATGTGACAACTCTGATATAAGCTATATATGAAGATGAAATGATCAACCATTAGAAAATAGAAACATGCATCTTGTCCATAACCTAATGATCAGCTGTTGATCAATTTTATTGAAGCAATTGGTGGTTAAAATCTGTGCAACCACTTATTCATAAGGGTGATCTCTGGCGGATATTTTGTCTGTCTTTTAGGGTCGCCTAGATTCAATTTAGGAGGTCTATAATATATAGCCAAGTAAATAGGCTATATGAATGATGCATTAATTTATAAATCTGTCACTGTTCCCTTGGACAATCTCCGCTGGCAACTCCACTTGCGCAATTCACGCATCTCTGCTGTTAACGCCACTGGCCTATCTGTTCCCCCTCTACCTCTTGAACGAGTAGCCTATATACACTGATCAAATATATAAACACAACAAAGAAAGTGTTGGCCCTATGTTTCACGAGCTAAAAAAAAAAATCCCAGAAATGTTCAATACGCACAAAAAGCTTAATTCTCTAAAATTGTGCACGAATTTGTTTACATCTCTGTTAGTGAGAATTTGTCCATTGCCAAAATAATCTGTCCCCCTGACAGGTGTGGCATATCAATAATCTGATTAAATAGCATGCTCATTACACAGGTGCACCTTGTGTTGGGGACAAAGGCTGCTTTAAAATGGGCAGTTTTGTCACAACACAATGACAAAAATCCCCACAACATGATGCTTCACCGTAGGGATGGTGCCAGGTTTCCTCCATACGAGACGCTTGGCATTTAGGCCGAAGAGTTCAATCTTGGTTTCATCAGACCTAAGAATCTTGTTTTTAATGGTCTGGGAGTCCTTTCGGTGCCTTTTGGCAAACTCCAAGCGGGCTGTTATGTTACTTTTACTGAGGAGTGGCTTCCGTCTGACCACTCTACCATAAAGGTCTGATTGGTGGAGTGCTGCAGAGATGGTTGTCCTTCTGGAAGGTTCTCCCATCTCCACAGAGGAGCTCGGGAGCTCTGTCAGTGACCATTGGGTTTTTGGTCACCTCCCTGACCAAGGCTCTAATTCCCCGATTGCTCAGTTTGGCTGGGCGGCCAGCTCTAGGTGGTTCCAAACTCCATTCATTAAGAATGATGGAGACCATTGTGTTCTTGGAGACCTTCAATGCTGCAGACATTTTTTTGGTACACTTCCTCAGATCTATGCCTCAACACAATCCTGTCTCGGAGGTCTACGGACAGTTCTTTCGACCTCATTGCTTGGCTTTTTCTCTGGCTTCCACTTTCAACTGTGGGACCTTATGTAGACATGTGTGTGTACCTTTCCAAATCATGTCCAATCAATTTAATTTACCACAGGTGGACTCCAATCAAGTTGTAGAAACATCTCTAGGATGATCAATGGAAACAGGATGCCCCTGAGCTCAATTTCGAGTCTCATAGCAAAGAGACCCTTGTCCACCTGTGGTAAATTCAATTGATTGGACATGGTTTGGAAAAAGTCAAGGTTTCTGAATGCTTTCCGAATGCACTGTATATGTAGACAATGAACAGCGATATACAGTATCAGTCAAAAGTTTGGACACCTACTCATTCCAGGGATTTTCTTTATTTTTATTTTTTCTACATTGTAGAATAATAGTGAAGACATCAAAACTATGAAATACTACACATGGAATCATGTACTGTTAAACAAATCAAAATGTATTTTAGATTTGAGATTCTTCAAAGTAGCCTTGATGACAGCTTTGCACACTCTTGGCATTCTCTCAACCAGCTTCATGAGGTAGTCATCTGGAATGCATTTCAATTAACAGGTGTTCCTTGTTAAAAGTACAGTTTCTTTCCTTAATGCGTTTGAGCCAATCATGTCTTAAAGTAATGATGGACTGTCGTTTCTCTTTGCTTATTTGAGCAGTTCTTGCCATAATATGGACTTGGTCTTTTATCAAATAGCCATCTGTATTAGAGGTCGACCGATTATGATTTTTCAACGCCGATACCGATTATTGGAGGACCAAAAAAAGCCGATACCGATTGATCGGCTGATTTTTAAAATTTGTAATAATGACAATTACAACAATACTGAATGAACACTTATTTGAACTTAATATAATACATAAATAAAATCAATTTAGCCTCAAAGTGTTGGAGAAGAAAGTAAAAGTGCAATATGTGCCATGTTAGAAAGCTAATGTTTAAGTTCCTTGCTCAGAACATGAGAACATATGAAAGCTGGTGGTTCCTTTTAACAGGAGTCTTCAATATTCCCAGGTAGGAAGTTTTGGGTTGTAGTTATTATAGGAATTATAGGACAATTTCTCTCTCTACCATTTTGTATTTCATTAACCWTTGACTATTGGATGTTCTTATAGGCACTTTAGTATTGGCAGTGTAACAGTATAGCTTCCGTACCTGGGCTCGAACCAGGAACACATCGACAACAGCCACCCTCGAAGCAGCGTTACCCATGCAGAGCAAGGGGAACAACTACTCCAAGTCTCAGAGCGAGTGACGTTTGAAACGCTATTAGCGCGCACCCCGCTAACTAGCTAGCCATTTCACATCAGTTACACGAGCCTAATCTCGGGAGTTGATAGGCTTGAAGTCATAAACAGCGCAATGCTTGAAGCATTGCGAAGAGCTGCTGGCAAAACGCACAAAATTGCTGTTTGAACGAATGCTTACGAGCCTGCTGGTGCCCACCATCGCTCAGTCAGACTGCTCAAATCATAGACTTAATTATAACATAACACACAGAAATAAATAGGTCATTAATATGGTCAAATCCGGAAACTATCATTTCGAAAACAAAACGTTTATTCTTTCAGTGAAATACGGAACTGTTCCGTATTTTATCTAACGGGTGGGATCCATAAGTCTAAATATTCCTGTTACATTGCACAACCTTCAATGTTATGTCATAATTACGTAAAATTCTGGCAATTTAGTTCGCAATGAGCCAGGCGGCCCAAACTGTTGCATATACCCTGACTCTGCGTGCAATGAACGCAAGAGAAGTGACACAATTTCACCTGGTTAATATTGCCTGCWAACCTGGATTTCTTTTAGCTAAATATGCAGGTTTAAAAATYWATACTTCTGTGTATTGATTTTAAGAAAGGCATTGATGTTTATGGTTAGGTACAGTCGTGCAACGATTGTGCTTTTTTCGCAAATGCGCTTTTGTTAAATCATCCCCCGTTTGGCGAAGTTGGCTGTCTTTGTTAGGAAGAAATAGTCTTCACACAGTTCGCAACGAGCCAGGCGGCCCAAACTGCTGCATATACTCTGACTCTGTTGCAAGAGAAGTGACACAAAGAAATGCATGTTAGCAGGCAATATTAACTAAATATGCAGGTTTAAAAAAGATATACTTGTGTATTGATTTTAAGAAAGGCTTTGATGTTTATGGTTAGGTACACTTTGGAGCAACGACAGTCCTTTTTCGCAAATGCGCACCGAATCGATTATATGCAACGCAGGACATGCTAGATAAACTAGTAATATCATCAACCATGTGTAGTTAACTAGTGATTATGATTGATTGTTCTGCATAAGATAAGTTTAATGCTAGCTAGCAACTTACCTTGGCTTCTTACTGCATTCGCGTAACAGACAGGCTCCTTGTGGAGTGCAATGAGAGGCAGGTGGTTAGTGCGTTGGACTAGTTAACCGTAAGGTTGCAAGATTGATTCCCCGAGCTGACAAGGTAAAACTCTGTCGTTCTGCCCCTGAACAAGGCAGTTAACATACCGTTCCTAGGCCGTCATTGAAAATAAGAATGTGTTCTTAACTGACTTGCCTAGTTAAATAAAGGTGAAATAAAAAATGTATTAACATGTGTGTGCATTGTATTGACCAGCTCCCTTATTAATAAGTGATTCAATATTTAGTTTAAGTATAACTCTGACTTGTGATAAATTTGTGTCTCCTCATTTGATAAAGAAATTAACCGCCACACTACTCATTCCAGGGGTTTTCTTTATTGTAGAATATTAGTGAAGACATCAGAAATGTGAAATAACACATGGAATCATGTAGTAACCAAAAGAAGTGTTAAATTAAAATATATGTTAGATTAGACACCTTTGCACACTTGGCATTTTCTCAACCAGCTTCATGAGGTAGTCGCCTGGGATGCATTTCAATTAACAGGTGTGCCTTGTTAAACGTTTCTTTGTGGAATTTCTTTCCTTCTTAATGTGTTTGAGACAATCAGTTGTGTTGTGACAAGGTAGTGGTGGTATACAAATTAGAGGTCGACCGATTAATCGGAATGGCCGATTAATTAGGGCCGATTTTCAAGTTTTCATAACAATCGGAAATCAGTATTTTTTTTACACCTTTATTTAACCAGGTAGGCAAGTTGAGAACAAGTTCTCATTTACAATTGCGACCTGGCCAAGGAAAAGCAAAGCAGTTCGACACATACAACAACACAGAGTTACACATGGAGTAAAACAAACATACAGTCAATAATACAGTAGAAAAATTTGTCTATATACAATGTGAGAAAATTAGGTGAGATACGGGAGGTAAAGGCAAAAAAAGGCCATGGTGGCGAAGTAAATACAATATAGCAAGTAAAACACTGGAATGGTAGATTTGCAGTGGAAGAATGTGCAAAGTAGAAATAGAAATAATGGGGTGCAAAGGACCAAAATAAATAAATACTGTAGGGGAAGAGGTAGTTGTTTGGGCTAAATTATAGATAGGCTATGTACAGGTGCAGTAATCTGTGAGCTGCTCTGACAGCTGGTGCTTAAAGCTAGTGAGGGAGATGTGTTTCCAGTTTTAGAGATTTTTGTAGTTCGTTCCAGTCATTGGCAGCAGAGAACTGGAAGGAGAGGCGGCCAAAGGAGGAATTGGTTTTTGGGGGTGACCAGAGAGATATACCTGCTGGAGCATGTGCTACAGGTGGGTGCTGCTATGGTGACCAGCGAGCTGAGATAAGGGGGGACTTTACCTAGCAGGGTCTTGTAGATGACCTGGAGTCAGTGGGTTTGGCGACGAGTATGAAGCGAGGGCCAGCCAACGAGAGCGTACAGGTCGCAGTGGTGGGTAGTATATGGGGCTTTGGTGACAAAACGGATGGCACTGTGATAGACTGCATCCAACTTATTGAGTAGGGTATTGGAGGCTATTTTGTAAATTACATCACCAATGTCGAGGATCGGTAGGATGGTCAGTTTTACGAGGGTATGTTTGACAGCATGAGTGAAGGATGCTTTGTTGCGAAATAGGAAGCCAATTCTAGATTTAACTTTGGATTGGAGATGTTTGATGTGAGTCTGGAAGGAGAGTTTACAGTCTAACCAGACACCTAGGTATTTGTAGTTGTCCACATATTCTAAGTCAGAACTGTCCAGAGTAGTAATGCTGGACGGGCGGGCAGGTGCATGCAGCGATCGGTTGAATAGCATGCATTTAGTTTGACTTGTATTTAAGAGCAGTTGGAGGCCACGGAAGGAGAGTTGTATGGCATTGAAGCTTGTCTGGAGGGTTGTTAACACAGTGTCCAAAGAAGGGCCAGAAGTATACAGAATGGTGTCATCTGCGTAGAGGTGGATCAGAGACTCACCAGCAGCAGAGAGACATCATTGATGTATACAGAGAAGAGAGTCGGGCCGATAATTGACACCCCCATAGACTGCCAGAGGCCCGGACCACAGGCCGGAGAAGTAGTTGGTGAACCAGGCGAGGCAATCATTTGAGAAACCAAGGCTATCGAGTCTGCCGATGAGGATGTGGGGATTGACAGAGTCGAAAGCCTTGGCCAGGTCAATGAATACGGCTGCACAGTATTGTTTCTTATAGATGGCGGTTAAGATATCTTTTAGGACCTTGAGCGTGGCTGAGGTGCCCCCATGACCAGCTCTGAAACCAGATTGCATAGCGGAGAAGGTAAAGAGGAATGGTCCAAAATTCCTCCTGACCGTTGTGCAGGTCTGATCTGCAACTACAGAAAATGTTTGGTTGAGGTTATTGCTGCCAAAGGAGGGTCAACCAGTTATTAAATCCAAGGGTTCACATACTTTTTCCACCCTGCCCTATGAATGTTTACATGGTGTGTTCAATAAAGACGTGAAAACGTATAATTGTTTGTGTGTTATTAGTCTAAGCAGACTGTTTGTCTATTGTTGTGACCTAGATGAAGATCAGATCAAATTTTATGACCAATTTATGCAGAAATCCAGTTATTTCCAAAGGATTCACATACTTTTTTTGCCACTGTAATCTTGCAATTTTCAACCATAGTAGGTGTCAACTTTTGACTGGTACTGTATAATTGAAGGTGAAGCTAAGAATGGCAGGTCTTTTTTCCCCTAGAATGGAGGTGTTTGTTGGCAACGTTGTCTGGTTTGGCACAATTTGGGAGAGACCAATATATTGGTGGTTTTGTTTTGGAAATTCTGTACAACTTCATTCTTTTAGGGGAGAGTTAGACGTAGTATTGTTAGGTTCTAATTCTCAGAGTAAAAAAAAACACACTTAATTAACCAAGTTTAATTCTTCCCAAAGGATCAACACAGCTGCATTAGACAAAAACATTTTTACACAAGCACTGATATTTAACCGTTCCTCATAGGCTGAGTCTCCTCCTACACATCTGTATAAACATTGTTCTTTACTGCTAGGCAGGACACTAGTGATACGGGCCATACACTTTTATTTCTCCCTTAAGGTGACCTGACCTCAACCCCCCCTCCATCACTAATCCATGGCTCTCTCCCCTTATCAATGCCTGCCACATGTAATTGCTTCCCTGCACTTAACACGTTCCAAGCTTAATTGCACACACTATATACCTTCCTCTTCTAACCATTAACTTCTGGTGTAGACCCTCTGAACCTCAGCACTCCCTCAGTGACATGAATAAGTATATTTCATTTTCTCAGAACACAACAGTATTTAAATGTACTTAATTCCCTTGATTTAATTTGCATTGATCTGGAAAGGTTTGAAAGCATTTATGGCAGAGGGCTGTCATTGGGCTCACTTTTAACTGTTCAATTCTTTTCATATCAGGTCCTGTGTTTCATTGTGCTTATCTAGGATCAGGTTCCCCATGTCCATACATTCTTATTATGATCTAAAAGGCAAAACTGGTTCTAGACTGTGTGAATACAGGGCCAGTTCAGATGTAGACACAAGAAAAAAGGTAACTTTACAGTCTGATTTTCTGCTCATTTGAAGATATTTTGGGATTTACTGATGAGATTTTTAAATTATAGTGTATGTAAGGTAACAGCAAGGTAGCATAATATGTAGATTTTCTTAACAAATCAAACAGGTTTATACATTTGATTAGGCCATAGGGGCATTTTTATTTATTTTAGTCCTGCTTTGTAGCATTTTGCGGAGGCATTGTTATACTGATCGCACTATACGTTTTTGAGGGTGTCCTTGTTCGATAGAGCCATTGGATGAAATTTCAGCGATGTTCCTATCGGAGGATTCATTGCTAAATATACAAGCAGACATTTTCTTTAGTCTCTGAATGACTACAGCTTATGTTGGGCGATGCATTGTGCTCTTGCCCCCGTCCATCCCCCAAGCCACTTAATTTTTTTTGAAAGGATGCAGACACTAACAACAATCTTTTGGGCAAAACTGAAAGTACTGACGGGCGCCATGGCTTCAGGTGATTCCTCTCATCAACAAAATTTCGACAATGGAGCATATATTAGCTACATGGTGACATTCAACCATACATGTTTCAACCGGAAAATAGCGAAGAGGATTCAAAACAAAGAGTTGGATGTAGCTAACATTAGAAGCTCAGCTACAGCCAATGCCAGCACCAAAAGAGCACATGACAAATACGGTGCCAAGCTAAGTAAGTAATTTTTTCCTGCAAGCCACCTAGGTAGCTAACTTTTATTTAATCTACTGAAACCCATATGTATTGATGGCTAACATATTACTGTGTTACAGTGGGGGAAAAGCTAATTATTCTTCTGTGAGGTAACATAAACTCACCCTATTCCGTACAAATGTGCGTAACCGTGACATTCAAACGAGGCTACAAAGAAAACTAATGGGACTGTAGGGACTGTGTTGACTTCAAAATCGGGGGTGTGAACTAGGTTTCTATTCAAGCGTTGATCAACATGGTAATGGCTCTATAGTATTTGAGAAAAGTTGAAAAAACTGACCCTCCGTTACATCTTGACGTGTCATGTCGTAACGTACAGCACGCATAAAGCATCTATTTCCGTCTTACAATCTCTCTCCACCAGGTGTAGCACTTCTCTCATTGTTTAAAAACAAGAAATGGACAGTGACGGGGGTAAGGGGGGATACCTAGTCATTTTTTTTGTCATCATTGCATGCGATCATCATTCTCAAAGCCACTGTTTACATCTAAGATCACTTTAGCACCACCCTAAAAACCCGATTCAAATTCGACACAAACCTTCAAATAGGTATGTAATGACACATTATATAAACTCTTTATAGTGTTTTATTTACATTTTAGAGGCGATAAGTTGGACAGATCGATTGAAAAAAGCGTGAAGGTCTCGGCATGAATTCTGTTGGAAAGGGGAGAAATTGTGCTTTACAATGGTATTGAAATTACAGTTGATCTGGAAGTATTACGTTTTGGGGGTGCTAAAATAAGGTCAATTGTACGGACCAAGGCGATGTACGAGTTTACGTTAGCTAGCTAAGTAGGCTAGCTTAACAACTACCGGTAGCCATATCTATGTATAAAAATAGAGGTTTTACAATCTGAGGTCTTTTGTATCTCTATTGTAAAACCTCTTCTATTTTTTTGACATAGATATATAGCTAGCTACTAAACAGGGAGCTACTACCTTTTCTCCTAAAGTTAGGTTTACCAGCAAACGTTAGCACATGACTGGAGTTGACTAGATAGTTAGCAAACTTGTATCATCAACTGTAAATAATTTTACTAGCTAGCTATGTAACATAATTGATGACAGTTGACTTTGGTTATGATTGAACTTGGATACATTTCAGTCTCGCAAAATTTTAGGCATGACGCAAGATGGGATTCCAAACAGATGTAAAGAACAAGTATATCAAGCAAGCTAGCTAGGTTTACTAGAAACAGTGAGGAGAAACAATAATACAAAAATGTACTGTTGTAAATCTCTAAAACTGAAGCTGGTTTTACGATAAAAAAATATTAGCCTAGGCATGCCTGATCTACCTATATGGCTGTACAACTTGTTTATCCACCCAGGCTCCTTTGTATTAGGCTAGATATTGTTGTAAATGTAATCCCTGTGTGCATGTTCAACTAGTCTACACCAATGTTGATGTTATGCTGGCACGGTTCAACGATTAAAATTGTACAATAACAAGTAAATTTGTTTTTGCTTTTTGCCTTACAGACATTATCGTGTGGTGCCTGGGCTTCTTCCCGGAGTGGATTCTAGATACAGAATTCCTTTGCCTGCGTGTGTCATTGTAGCAGAACTTTATCCCGTGAGCTGTATCCCTCTAGGGATTAGACATTATGCTGAATTTCAAGCAGATGACTCATGAGGTGAAGGGCAGTTTGATCATGACAACACTCCCACAGCTTTACAACTATTCCCAGAATTTACTGTGTTTCTTTGGAATGGCAATTTCATCATGACCACCTCTCCCATAATCTGCTGATCACCCGTTTTCTTAGCTACAGATTGTTACACATGATAATGTGATTTAACCCAAGATTTTAAACATCTTGTTTAAAATTTAAAATTTAAAACATCTTGTTCAGTTACATGATAGGTACTGTTTGGTGTAGCGCAGATAATTTTTGACCAACCTTAGCGGGGGAAACAGGAGTCTCGTAAAATGTTTGTGTTCAGTTGCAGGGGGTCAATTTGAATTTAGAAAATAAATACTTTTTTGCTCCATAAAGTAAGCTAACAGTATGTGCGCCGCCGTTGTGTCTATTTCAAGTTCTCACTCATTGATCGAGACAGGTCTGTCATCATGACATGTAGCGCTTTGGGGTGGACACCCCCATGTCTTGATCAATGAGAGAAGACTTGAAAGACAAGATGTTTACAAAAATCCTTGGGTAAATCACATTATCTGGTGTAACTAGAGTTCTCTGCACTACAACTGAGACACACTGAACTGTACTACACTGTTAATACTATTTTAGAAAAAAAAAATTATGTTACTTTTACCATATAATATTGCTGTTGAATACCCAGTTCCCTTGTGATGGCATTAAATAGTTTATACTCTCCTGTATTTTAGATTTGGACAAATAAATAAACATTCTTTGGATATCTGAATGTCTAGCATCCATTTGACGCTGGTGCCCTGTACAGCTTATATACATATCTTTTGTGGGCAAACACATTTCGAAGATTGATAGAAAATATCCATATTTACTTTATGGTGGTTCCTGGAGAGCTACTGTCCTGTAGGTTTTGACTCCAACCCTAATCTAGCGCACCTGATTCTTATAATTACCTGTGTTTTACACAGGCAGCCCAATTCTGATATTTTTTCCACTAATTGGTCTTAATCACATCACACCTTTTTCAGAACCGATCTGATTGGTCAAAAGACCAATTCGTGAAAAAACAAATTATATCAGAATTGGGCTGCGTGTGTAAACCCAGCCATAGTCCTTTATCCGGCTTCGGTACACTGGCAATCGTGGGCTGGGGAAGCGGAGACTTTTTGTGCTTATGGCGATGGGCTTGTCCTGCAAGCAGTGAACGACCAGCTGGATAAGAGTGCCGAAAGTAGTGAAGGGCTTCTTAAACACCAACTGTTTGGTTCTCTTGCAGCAGATTTCCTGGTACTGCACTTCTCTTGGAAAGACATGGTTGTGGTCTTATTATTTTACACTTTTAGTGGAAGGGACCTGGGCCAATACGCCTTCGTTGGTAAAGGTATCAACTGAATGGGCCCGGCTAGAGTGTTGTTTAGGGACAACGAGGGGATCTTTGAGAGGAAAGATCTTTAAAATAAAAAGTGGGGCTGAAGAAGGTGTGAAATGTCTTAGGAAGGCAGTTCTTACACAGTATGAATTGTTGTGTATGAAAGATTGAGTAGATATGCATTTACTGTCTAAGCACAACCCTGCACAACTAAAAATCTCTTTCTCATTTCAGTACATTTCAGTACTGTTTATGAACTTCCCCCAGCCCATTGACTTTCACTGATCATTCTTGTCAATAGTAGCCCTTTGAAGGGGAATGTCGTAGACATGTTTTTGTATTGCGTTTTTAGACTGCAGAGCGAATTATGAGGTGGTTGTGTCATTACTGTTGTACTCTTGATTTAGACCTTTCAGTGACCATTGCTGGTTTCTGTCCCACAATCTTGTTGTGCTCCATAACCACAAGGTGTGTCAGTTCCCTCATGCTTGTGTATCCAAAATGCCCCTGCTTTGGGGTATTTTTCATCAGGGCACTGTGGAATGACTCCAGATCATAACCTGATTTTTACAAAAAGAAAAGGTGAGAAGAGGGGTAGACTAAATTGATGACATGGTTCTGGAAGGTACTATGTGCTCTTCAGACTACCTCGAAACACCTGTAACCCCATAAAACAAACACGACCAAATTAATGCTTACTGTAAATTGAGCTATCTTAGCCATCAGCTTGTAAATATTTTGGCCAACTAACCTTCACCTTGAACCCCTAGTGCTGAATGAAAGCGCATGTTGGTGGAATCCGATTCTCTACCACCTACAACATACACAATATAACCACCCCACTAATTGTATTGATCTCTATTAGACTGCAAAGCTAAGCATACTGCTGACAGGTGTATAAAATCCAGCACACAGCTATGCAATAGACAAACATTGACAGGAGAAACATTGACAAGAGACAAACATTGACAGGAGAATGGCCTTAGTGAAGAGCTCAGTAACTTTCAACATGGCACTGTCATAGGATGCCACCTTTCAAATTACTGCCCAGCTAGAGCTGCACCAGTCAACTATGTACTGTTATTGTGAAGTGGAAACATCTAGGAGCAACAATGGCTCAACTGTGAACTGTCATAGATCGGGACCACTGAAGCGCGTAGCAAGTAAAACTGGTGATTTTCTTTTACATTTTTAGGGGGTAGATCAGCTTCAATATTACATATTGTAGCTTCCATCAATGTAATTGTCTGCTTCATTTCCAATCCCACATATATAAACTCAGCAAAAAAGGAAATGTCCCTTTTTCAGGACCCTGTCTTTCAAAGATAATTCGTAAAAATCCAAATAKCTTCACAGATCTTCATTGTATAGGGTTTAAACAATGTTTCCCATGCTTGTTCAATGAACCATAAACAATTAATGAACATGCACCTGTGGAACGGTCGTTAAGACACTAACAACTTACAGACGGTAGGCAATTAAGGTCACAGTTATGAAAACTTAGGACACTAAAGAGGGTCCCTGCTCATCTGCGTGAACGTGCCTTAGGAATGCTGGCATAAGGACTGCAGATGTGGCCAGGGCAATAAATTGCAATGTCCGTATTGTGAGACGCCTGAGACAGTGCTACAGGGAGACATGACGGACAGCTGATCATCCTCGCAGTAGCAGACAACATGTAACAACACCTGCACAGGATCGGTACATCCGAACATCACACCTGCGGGACAGGTACAGGATGGCAACAACAACTGCCCGAGTTACACCAGGAATGAACAATCCCTCCATCAGTGCTCAGACTGTCCGCATTAAGCTGAGAGTGGCTGGACTGAGGGCTTGTAGGCCTGTTGTAAGGCAGGTCCTCACCAGACATCACCGGCAACAATGTCGCCTATGGGCACAAACCAACCGTCGCTGGACCAGACAGGACTGGCAAAAAGTGCTCTTCACTGACGAGTCGCGGTTTTGTCTCACCAGGGGTGATGGTCGGATTCGCGTTTATCGTTGAAGAATGAGCGTTACACCGAGGCCTGTACTCTGGAGCGGGATCAATTTGGAGGTGGAGGGTCCGTCATGATCTGGGGCGGTGTGTCACAGCATCATTGGACTGAGCTTGTTGTCATTGCAGGCAATGTCAACGCTGTGCATTACAGGGAAGACTCCTGTAATGTGGTACCCTTCCTGCAGGCTCATCCTGACATGACCCTCCAGCATGACAATGCAACCAGCCATACTGCTCGTTCTGTGTGTGATTTCCTGCAAGACAGGAATGTCAGTGTTCTGCCCCATGGCCAGCGAAGAGCCTGGATCTCAATCCTATTGTGCACGTCTGGGACCTGTTGGGTCGGAGTGTGAGGGCTAGGGCCATTCCCCCCAGAAATGTCAGGGAACTTGCAAGAGCCTTAGTGGAAGAGTGGGGAACATCTCCCAGCAAGAACCTGCAAATCTGGTGCAGTCCATGAGGAGGAGATGCACTGCAGTACTTAATGCATCTGGTGGCCACATCAGATACTGACTGTAGCTCCCTCCAGTAACCACAAGCAGAACTGTTCCTTGATTTTAACTGCCGGCTTTATTCTGTAGTTTTAGTTAGAATTATCACCTTCCGTGAGAACTATACAGTTAAGCACACTCTTACAACTTGTCTTACGAGTGACTTATTAGCTTGCTATAATTCAAGTGCTTACATAAATAAAAAATGTAGCCGGAGCTATAACAGTATCAGATTAAACACATGAATAAAGGAAAAATACCTAATTTGCTGCTTACTACAGAAGGGGGGAAATCAAAAACTTCACACTTATTATTCCTGGCATGAATTCACGCTTCATCCTTAATTAGTATAACGTTACCATCCTAACATACACACTTCAACCTTTACGAACTACACCCAAAGACATGAAAACGTAGATAACACAGCACGGGATTGCCTTAACTCCAAAGGTGTGTTGCTACAATAATAATTCCTGTTACAACAGTTCTTAGCCACGTAGTTCCACTTGTCTTGTCGTTTCCCCCGCATAGAGAACACATAAACAATTTAAACAAAAAAACAACGACATAGACTTACAGGTTAATTGTCAGTTACAACTGTTAATTTTGATTTAGACCCCCCTTGGTTCAGGGACACATTATTCCATTTATGATAGTCATATGTCTGTGGAACTTGTTCCGTTTGGCTGTTGTTGAATCTTGTTATGTTCATACAAATATTTACAAATATTTAAAAATAAACGCAGTTGACAGTGAGAGGATGTTTCTTTTTTTTGCTGAGTTTATATTTTGTGTACAAACAAACAGTACCAGTCAAAAGTTTGGACACCTACTCATTCCTATTTCTCTCCATATCCCCGGATTCCTACCGCAAACTCTGAACATTTTCATCTCGATCTTCGCAACTAGTTAACCGCAATCCCGGGTGACCACTCCTGGCTAGCGTTTTCATCCCGGCGCAAGCACCAATTAGCCTGAAGCTATCCCGGCCAGGGCTCCTGTGCTACCACCGAAGCCCACTCCTGGGCTACAATATCCGGACCCCTTCTACTGCCGGTACGGGGCACGGAACCCCGCCGATCCTCTACGACTGGAATACCGACATAATCTGCCCGAGGACTCCAACAGGCCCCTCAGGCATGACGCCCATTCTTCTAACCTGCTAGGCCTGCTAGCTACCTAGAGCTACCTGGAACCCTACTAATTCCACGACTGGTCTATCGAAGTCACCGCACGAAGAGGCAAAAACAGACTTACCCCCATCGCGACGTCCCCCAAAGGCTAACTTGCTAGCCCCGGGTCTGCTAACTGCTAGCTTGCCTGCCCTGTTTGCTAACTGCTAGCTTGCCTTCCCCGGTCTGCTAACTGCTAGCTTGTTTAGCCCCGGCCTACTAACTGTCTGAATCGCCGTGTCCTCAGTCAGCCCAACCACTCACTGGACCCATATGTTCACTTGGCTATGCATGCCTCTCTCTAATATCAATATGCCTCGTCCATTACTGCCCTGGTTAGTGATTACTGTCTTTTTTCACTGTAGAGCCTCTAACCCTGCTCAATATGCCTTAACCAACCATGTTGTTCCACCTCCTTCATATGCGATGACATCACCTGGTTTAAACGTCTCTAGAGACTATATCTCTCTCATCATTACTCAATGCCTAGGTTTACCCACAATGTACTCACATCCTACCTTACCTTTGTCTGTACACTATGCCTTGAATCTATGAGATCGAGCCCAGAAACCTGCTCCTTTTACGCTCTGTTCCGAACGTGCTAGACGGCCAGTTCGTATAGCATTTAGCCGTACCCTTATCCTACTTCTCCTCTGTTCCTCTGGTGATGTAGAGGTTAATCCAGGTCCTGCAGTGCCTAGCCCCACTCCCCAGGTGCTCTCATTTGTTGACTTCTGTAACCGTAAAAGCCTTGGTTTCATGCATGTTAACATTAGAAGCCTACTCCCTAAGTGTGTTTTAATCACTGCTTTAGCACACTCTGCCAACCCAGATGTCTTAGCCGTGTCTGAATCTTGGCTTAGGAAAACCAACAAAAAGCCTGAAATCTCCATCGCTAACTATAACATTTTCCGCCAAGATAGAACTGCCAAAGGGGGCGGTGTTGCAATCTACTGCAGAGATAGCCTGCAGAGTTCTGTATTACTATCCAAGTCTGTACCCAAACATCTCGAGCTTCTACTTCTAAAAACACGGGCACCCTCATAGATGTCATCTTAACTAACTCGCCCTCCAAATACACCTCTGCTGTTTTCTATCAAAATCTCAGCGATCACTGCCTCATTGCCTGCATCCGTAATGGGTCTGTGACCAAAGGACCACCCCTCATCACTGTCAACCACTCCCTAAAACACTTCTGCGAGCAGGCTTTCTAATCGACCTGGCCGTGGTATCCTGGAATGACATTGACCTCATCCCATCAGTAATGATGCCTGACTATTCTTTAAAAGTGCCTTCCTCAATAACTTAAATAAGCATGCCCCATTCAAAAATGTAGAACTAGGAATAGATATAGTCCTTGGTTCACTCCAGACCTGTCTGCCCTTGACCAGCACAAAAAACATCCTGTGGCGTTCTGCATTGCATTGAATAGCCCCCGTGATATGCAACTTTTCAGGGAAGTTAGGAACAAATATACACAGGCAGTTAGGAAAGCTAAGGCTAGCTTTTCAAGCAGAAATTTGCATCCTCTTAGCTCTAACTCCCAAACGTTTTGGGACACTGTTATAGTCCATGGAGAATAAGAGCACCTCCTCCCAGCTGCCACCTGCTCTGAGGCTAGGTAACACGGTTCACCACCGATACATTCATGATAATCGAAAATTTCAATAAGCATTCCTCTACGGCTAGCCATGCTTTCCTCCTGGCTAACCCAACCCCGGCCAACAGCTCCCCCCCCCCCCGCCCCCCCCCCCCCGCGCAGCTACTTGCCGCCCGAAGCCTCTCCAGCTTTTCCTTCACCCAAATTCAGATAGCAGATGTTCTGAAAGAGCTGCAAAACCTGGACCTGTACAAACAGCTGGGCTAGACAATCTGGACCCTCTCTTTCTAAAACTATCCGCCATTGTTTCAACCCCTATTACCAGTCTGTTCAACCTCTCTTTCGTATCGTCCGAGATCCCTAAAGATTGGACAGCTGCCGCGGTCATCCCCCTCTTCAAAGGGGGTGACACTCCAGACCCAAAACTGTTATAGACCTATATCCATCCTGCCCTGACTCTCTAAAGTTTTCGAGAGCCAAATTAATAAACAGATCACTGATCGTTTCAATCCCACCGTACCTCTCTCCGCTGTGCAGTCCGGTTTCCAAGCTGGTCACGGGTGCACCTCAGCCACGCTCAAGGTACTAAACAATATCATAACCGCCATCGATAAAAAACAGTACTGTGCAGCCGTCTTCATCGACCTGGCCAAGGCCTTCGACTCTGTCAATCACCGTATTCTTATCGGCAGACTCAATAGCCTTGGTTTCTCAAATGACTGCCTCGCCTGGTTCACCAACTACTTTGCAGACAGAGTTCAGTGTGTCAAATCGGAGGGCCTGTTGTCTGGACCTCTGGCAGTCTCTATGGGGGTACCACAGGGTTCAATTCTCGGGCTGACTCTTTTCTCTGTATATATCAATGATGTCGCTCTTGCTGCAGGTGATTCCCTGATCCACCTCTACGCAGACGACACCATTCTGTATACATCTGGCCCTTCTTTGGACACTGTGTTAACTTCTCTGGGATATGTGGGACGCTAACGTCTCACTTGGCCAAAAGCCAGTAAAAATGCAGAGCGCCAAATTCCAATAAATTAGTATAAAAATCTAACTTTCATGAAATCACACATGCAATACACTAAATTAAAGCTACACTTGTTGTGAATCCAGCCAACATGTCAGATTTCAAATAGACTTTTCGGCGAAAGCAAACGATGCTATTATCTGAGGATAGCACCATAGTAAACAAAGAGAGAGAAGCATATTTCAAACCTGCAGTCGCGACACAAAACGCAGAAATAAAAATATAATTTATGCCTTACCTTTGACGAGCTTCTGTTGTTGGCACTCCAATATGTCCCATAAACATCGCAAATGGTCCTTTTGTTCGATTAATTTCGTCGATATATATCCAAAATGTCCATTTATTTTGCGCGTTTGATCCAGAAAAACACCGGTTCCAACTTGTGCAACGTGACTACAAAATATCTCAAAAGTTACCTGTAAACTTTGCCAAAACATTTCAAACTACTTTTGTAATACAACTTTAGGTATTTTTTAACGTAAATAATCGATAAAATTGAAGACGGGATGATCTGTGTTCAATACAGGATTAAAACAAACTGTAGCTAGCTTTCTGGACACACGCCTCTATCTAACAGTACACTTCAAGTTACCCTCGTTCTGGATGGCCGTACTTCTTCATTACACAAAGGAAAAACCTCAACCAATTTCTAAAGACTGTTGACATCCAGTGGACGCGGTAGGAACTGCAAGAAGGTCAATTAGAAATCTGGATTCCCAATGAAAATCCTATTGAAAAGAGTGACCTCAATTTTTTTTTATTTGAATGGTTTGTCCTCTGTGTTTCGCCTGCTAAATAAGTTCTGTTATACTCACAGACATGATTCAAACTGTTTTAGAAACTTCAGAGTGTTTTCTATCCAAATCTACTAATTGTATGCATATCTTATCTTCTGGGGATGAGTAGCTGGCAGTTGAATTTGGGTATGCTTTTCATCCAAACGTGAAAATGCTGCCCCCTATCCTAGAGAAGTTAACTAACTTCCAAATGAGCTTCAATGCCATACAACACTCCTTCCGTGGCCTCTAACTGCTCATAAATGCGAATAAAACCAAATGCATGCTTTTCAACCATTTGCTGCAAAAAGCTAGTAGCTAATTAGCTGGTTAGCTGCTGATGGCTCGCTTGTAATGAAGGTCCTGGCTATAAGATCTATAAAAAWAAAAAATGTGAGGCGGGTTACCAGAAGGTATATTTAATTTAAAAGTAGAAAAGAGATCATATAAAATACATTGAAAAATACAATCCACTGGGCCACAAGCGATGATGCCACGTGCCTTTTCTTGTACCGTGTGTACAGGCCTCCAGATATTGCCATTTAATTTATTTTAAGTCAATGTCTTATCTTTGTGGCTTTGATGCTTGGTGTCCAGATGCCTTTTAATTTTGGAGGGTTTCATGCTCTCATTAGCTAACAGCTCGTTGCATAGGACTCACTGCGGTCTACACTCACCCTGCCTGTCTTCTACATACAGTACCAGTCAAAAGTTTGGGTTTTTCTTTATTTTTAAAAACATTTTCTACATTGTAGAATGATTGTGAAGACATCAACACCATGAAATAACACATTTGGAATCATGTATTAACCAAAAAAGTGTGAAAAAAAAATCTAAACATATTTTACCCTTTGTCTTGATGACAGCTTTGCATACTCTTGGCATTCTCTCAACCAGCTTAATGAGGAATGTTTTTCCAACAGTCTTGAAGGAGTTACCACATATGCTGAGCACTTGTTGGCTGCTTTTCCTTCACTCTGCAGTCCAACTCATCCCAAACCATCTCACTTGGGTTGAGATTGTGGAGGCCAGGTCATCTGATGCAGCACCATCACTCCTTCTGGGTCAAATGGCCCTTACACAACCTGGAGGTGTGTTGGGTCATTGTCCTGTTGAAAAACAAATTATAGTCCCACAAAGCGCATCCAGATGGGATGGCTTATCACTGCAGAATGCTGTGGTAGCCATGCTGGTTAAGTGGGCCTTGAATTCTACATAAATCAGTGTCACCAGCAAAGCACCCTCAAACCATCACACCTCCTCCTCCATACTTCATGGTGGGAACCACACATGCGGAGATCATCTGTTCACCTACTCTGCGTCTCACAAAGACATGGCGGTTGGAACCAAAAATCTCCAATTTGGACTCCAGACCAAAGGACAGATTTCCACCGGTTTAATGTCCATTGCTCGTGTTTCTTTGCCCAAGCAAGACCCTTCTTCTTATTAGTGTCCTTTAGTTGTGGTTTCTTTGCAGCAATTTGATCATGAAGGCCTGATTTACGCAGTCTCCTCTGAACAGTTGAGGTTGAGATGTCTGTTACTTGAACTCTGACGCATTTATCTAGGCTGCAATTTTTGAGGCTGGTAACTCTAATGAACTTATGCTCTGCAGCACAGGTAACTCTTGGTCTTCCTTTCCTGTGGCGGTCCTTATCAGAGCCAGTTTCGTCATAGTTCTTGATGGTTCTTGCGACTGCACTTAAAGAAACTTTCAAAGTTCTTGAAATTTTCCAGATTGACTGACCTTATTCTTAAAGCTGTGGGGCGGCAGGTAGCCTAGTGGTTAGAGTTGGACTAGTAACCGAAAGGTTGCAAGATCGAATCCCCGAACTGACAAGGTAAAAAAAAAAATGGTTCTGCCCCTGAACAAGGCTCTGTTCCTCTGTCTCTATCTTCTGTATACCACCCCTACCTTGTCACAACACAACTGATTGGCTGAAAATAAATTGAAAATAAATTCCACAAATTACATTTTTAACCAGGCACACAAGGCACTGTTAATTGAAATGCATTCCAGGTGACTACCTCCATGAAGCTGGTTGAAAGAATGCCGTTATGGCATTCTGTGATGTATTTCTGTCTGCTTGAATAGCAATGGCTCCGATACACGAAAATAGGAAATGGCCCCAGGAATTGATCATCGCTCAGAGATGCACGACACATACGTTGGGTGAATTTTGGCCCATTCCTCCTGACAGAGCTGGTGTAACTGAGTCAGGTTTGTAGGCCTCCTTGCTCGTACACGCTTTTTCACTTCTGCACACAAATTTTCTATAGGATTGAGGTCAGGGCTTTGTGATGGCCACTCCAATACCTTGACTTTGTCCTTAAGCCATTTTGCCACAACTTTGGAAGTATGCTTGGGGTCATTGTCCATTTGGAAGACCCATTTGCGACCAAGCTTTAATTTCCTGACTGATGTCTTGAGATGTTGCTTCAATATATCCACATAATTTCCCCCCTTAATGATGCCATCTATTTTGTGAAGTGCACCAGTCCCTCCTGCAGCAAAGCACCCCCACAACATGATGCTGCCACCCCCCGTGCTTCACGGTTGGGATGGTGTTCTTCATCTTGCAAGCTTCCCCCTTTTTCTTCCAAACATAACGATGGTCATTATGGCCAAACAGTTCTATTTTTGTTTCATCAGACCAGAGGTAATTTCTACAAAAAGTACAATCTTTGTCCCTATGTGCAGTTGCAAACCGTAGTCTGGCTTTTTTATGGCGGTTTTGGAGAAGTAGCTTCTTCGTTGCTGAGCTGCCTTTCAAGTAATGTCGATATAGGACTCGTTTTACTGTGAAGATAGATACTTTTGTACCTGTTTCCTCCAGCATTTTCACAAGGTCCTTTGCTGCTGTTCTGGGATTGATTTGCACTTTTCGCACCAAAGTACGTTCGTCACTAGGAGACAGAACACGTCTCCTTCCTGAGCGGTATGATGGCTGTGTGGTCCCATGGTGTTTATACTTGCCTACCATTGTTTGTACAGATGAACGTGGTACCTTCAGGCGTTTGAAAATTGCTCTCAAGGATGAACCAGACTTGTGGAGGTCTAGCCTGTGGAGGCTTTTCCCTGAGGTCTTGGCTGATTTCTTTAGATTTTCTCATGATGTCAAGCAAAGAGGCACTGAGTTCGAAGGTAGGCCTTGAAATACATCCACAGGTACACCTCCAATTAACTCAAATGATGTCAATTAGCCTATCAGAAGCTTCTAAAGCCATAACATAATTTCCCAAGCTGTTTAAAGGCCCAGTCAACTTAGTGTATGTAAACTTCTGACCCACTTTAATTGTGATACAGTGAATTATAAGTTAAATAATCTGTCTGTAAACAATTGTTGGAAAAATTACATGCCATGCACAAAGTAGATGTCCTAACCGACTTGGCAAAACTATAGTTTGTTAACAAGAAATTTGTAAAGTGGTTGAAAAACGAGTTTTAATGGCTTCAACCTACATGTATGTAAACTTCCAACTTCAACTGTAATTAGTTTGATTGCACACAGCTGGACTTTATTTAAGTGTCACATGATCTGTAACATTCTCAGTATGTATACACACCTGTTCTGAAAGGCCCCAGAGTCTGTTACACCACTAAGCAAGGAGAACCACCAAGGAAGCGGCACCATGAAGACCAAGGAGCGCTCCAAACAAGTCAAGGACAAAGTTGTGGAGAAGTATAGATCAGGGTTGGGTTATTAAAAAAAGACGATTCTTTGAACGTCCCACGGAGCACCATTTAAATCCATTATAATTTTTTWATTTTTTATTTGGCACCACAACAAACCTGCCAAGAGACGGCCGCCAACCAAAACTCATGGACCAGGCAAGGACGGCATTAATCAGAGGCAACAAAGAGACCAAAGATAACCCTGAAGGAGCTGCGATTGGAGTGTCTTTCCATAGGACCACTTTAAGCCGCACACTCCACAGAGCTGGGATTTACGAAAGAGTGGCCAGAAAAAAAAGCCATTGCTTAATGAAAAAAATAAGCAAACACGTATGGTGTTCGGCAAAAAAGCTTGTGGGAGGCTCCCCAAACATATGGAAGCAGGTACTCTGGTCAGATGAGACTAAAATTGAGCTTTTTGCCCATCAAGGAAACCGTTCTGTCTGGCACAAACCCAACACCTCTCATCACCCCGAGAACCCCATCCCTGCAGTGAAGCATGGTGGTGGCTGCATCATGCTGTGGGGATGTTTTTCATCGGCAGGGACTGGGAAACTGGTCAGAATTGAAAGAATGATGAATGGTGCTAAATACAAGGAAATTCTTGAGGGAAACCTGTTACTCACCTTCCAGCAGGACAATGACCCTAAGCATACTGCTAAATCAACGCTTGAGTGGTTTAAGGGGAAACATTTACATGTCTTGAAATGGCCTAGTCAAAGCCCAGACCTCAATCCAATTGAGAATCTGTGGTATGACTTAAAGATTGCTGTACATCAGCGGAACCCATCCGACTTGAAGGAGCTGGAGCAGTTTTGCCATGAAGAATGGGCAAAAATCCTAGTGGCTAGATGTGCCAAGCTTATAGAGACATACCCCAAGAGACTTGCAGCTGTAATTGCTGCAAAATGTGGCTCTACAAAGTATTGACTTTGGGGGGGTTAATAGTTATGCACACTCAAGCTTTCAGTTTTTGTTGTCTTATTTCTTGTTTGTTTCACAATAAATTATTTTGCATCTTCAAAGTGGTAGGCATGTTGTGTAAATCAAATGATACAAACCCCCCAAAAATCCATTTGAATTCCAGGTTGTAAGGCAACAAAATAGGAAAAATGCCAAGGGGATTGAATACTTTCACAAGGCACTGTATACTGTAACATTCAAAATGTGTGAATCTTTCCTTTTAATGAGCTGCAGTCAAATGTGATTATAGTATGGTAATATGTTTCCATTTGCTGACTGCATTTATTGTCAACAGGAGACCTGTCCTGCTTTGTTGGGGTAGAACTGGCCAGTTGCTCAGACTTTGAATGTGGCATTGTTTACCAGTAGCAGGTGAAATGGAGCCTATCCACTTGATATTATAAGTTATATTTTATACTGTAGCAAGCTTGGATATACTCATCTTCTTGTGGTTGTAACCTTAGCATTAAGGTTAAAACCAAAGACCCAAAAGACCTGAAAAGTAACCTAATCGCTTTAAAATGTTATTTAATGACAACAGATTGGGGGATTGTTGTGCTTTGTGAGCTACATGAACACGGTTAGTGAATGTGTGTGTCAGCGTAATACAAGCAGTGCCTCTATATCTGGCAAGCTGCAGATGTAAGCTGTACTGTGCAGAGCTATTGATTTGCACTGTCCGATTTCAGTACATCTTGCGGTGAAGCATCCCACCCATTCAACTAATTGTCATTACTCATACATGTTCCTCATTTTGTGGTGGGATTTCTTTCTTGACTCCAACTCCTACAGATATTTCCCCAGTCTAATTTTTGCTCCTTGCTAAAGATGACTTATTATGAGAAATTGACTTTTGTCACTGCCTCTCCGGGTGAAGCCAATCTGCAATGGACGGCCAGTGCCAAGAAAGAATCTCCCACTCCCCATCTCCTAACTATGACATGTTATCGTCACTGACTTGCTTTTTATATTTACTGTGAATCTAACATACAGTACTTTCTGTGTCCACATTTGCAGACGACAACTTCTAACAAACATGGCAGTCAGACTGTGCGACGTGGCTTCTCTGCTCAGAAGTGGTTCGTGGGCGGCAGAGCCTTGGACTGGGGTTGGTGGCACTTCTTCTTGAATTAATTTGGCCAATAATGCTCATTGTCTCAGGCCATACCAATGGCTAGCTCTTACCCGTTTTGGATGCATTTTAATATTTTTTTGCCAGAACAGTCTTTGTTCAATATTAGGCTAATTTATGGTGATTTTTAAATACATATATTTTGGGTATGAAATACTCTATGTAGTCTGTCTGCATTGGTATGGTCTAAAACTGTATCTCCACTTTGATAATAACTGTCTGAATGCATGCACTTTTGAATGTAGTATAGCATTTCAAATATGGACTTTGACCTCTTAGCACATTTTTACTTGTATTTAGCCTAAATGAATGACTATTCAGTTAGTGCTTGAATGAAACTTATGAATTGTGCTGCCTCTGACTGGACATATTTGAATATGGATGTATCTTCATACTTGTTGGGCGATGCATCAAATTGTAACTTTGTAGGATACATTTTGGATGTTGACCTTAATTAAATAGCCTCTCCCGTTCTGCCTTTGTTTTGTAGTGCCAGAATTCCCACAGTTGTAGCCTGGCCTAGTTTCATTTTTAAATCTTTGTCTTCACAACACATCTTCCTGACTTGAATGTTGCCACTGTGGAGTAGGCATACTGGATTTCACCCAGTTTGCCTTTGAAAGATATTTATATAAATGCAACACAGCAGTGCATCTTCTCACATTAGTTGATCAGTGTTTGTTTTCTGCCAGCTTGACATCAGCAATTAAATTGAATAGTTTATTTTCTCATTATCCTCATAAGAGGAAAGGACAGATGTCTGCAGGAGCGGTAACTATTTTGGCGTCCCTTTCTTTTCCATGACAGTGCAGACATCAAAAAATGGTACACCTATTCAAAGGTAGTCTGCTCACCTTCGTCTCATATTTGAGATGCCATTGAAGGATAGGCTAGTTTAATTTAAAAAAACATTTGATTACAGTAACACACAAAGTTTGTCATGCTTTGTCTTTTTTTCAAGCTCCCATCCCTGTGAGAATGAAGGGAACATTAATTTTGTTTAGAGCAGCCTGAAAGTGTATTTCACCTCAGCTATAGTCTCAGGAGAAGTGTCATTTGATAATGTATGTTGCAATTCAGGGCTGTGTTTTCAAAGTAATTGTTCACTGTAGAATTAGGCCTAACGGTAATAATCTGCAGTGCCTTGTAAAAGGATTTACCCCCTTGGTGTTTTTCCTATTTTGTTGCATTACAGCCTGTAATTTAAATTGATTTTTATTTGGATTTCATGTAATGGACACACACAAAATAGTCCAAATTGGTGAAGTGAAATTTTAAAAATAATTTGTTTCAAAACATTAAAAAAAATAAAAAAACGGAAAGGTGATACGTGTATATGTATTCACTCCCTTTGCTATGAAGCCCCTAAATAAGATCTGGTGCAACCAATTACCTTCAGAAGTCACATAATTAGTTAAATAATGTCCACCTGTGTGCAATCTAAGTGTCACATGATCTGTCACATGATCTCAGGATATATACTCCTGTTCTGAAAGGCCCCAGATTCTGCAACACCACTAAGCAAGGGGTACCACCAAGCAAGCGGCACCATGAATACCAAGGAGCTGTCCAAATAGGTCATGGACAAAGTTGTGGAGAAGTACAGATCAGGGTTGGGTTATAAAAAAATATCCTAAACTTTGAACATCCCACTGAGCACCATTTAAATCCGTTATTAAAAAATGGAAAAAAAATATGGCACCACAACAAACCTGCCAAGAGAGTGCCGCCCACCAAAACTCACAGACCAGGCAAGGAGGGCATTAATCAGAGAAGCAACAAAGAGACCAAAGATAACCCTGAAGGAGCTGCAAATCTCCACAGCGGAGATTGGAGTGTCTGTCCATAGGACCACTTTAATCCGTACACTCCACAGAGCTGGGCTTTACGGAAGAGTGGCCAGAAAAAGGTCATTGCGGAAAAAATATATATAAGTGAACACGTTTGGTGTTCGCCAAAAGGCGTATGGGAGACTCCCCAAACATATGGAAGAAGGTACTCTGGTCAGATGAGACTAAAATTGAGCTTTTTGGCTATCAAGGAAAACGCTACGTCTGGTGCAAACCCAACACTTCTCATCACCCCGAGAACACCATCCCCACAGTGAAGCATGGTGGTGGCTGCATAATGCTGTGGAGATGTTTTTCATCGGCAGGGACTGGGAAACTGGTCAGAATTGAAAGAATGATGAATGGTGCTAAATACAAGGAAATTCTTGAGGGAAACCTGTTTCAGTCTTCCAGAGATTTGAGACTGGGACAGAGACTCACCTTCCAGCAGGACAATGACCCTAAGCATACTGCTAAATCAACGCTTGAGTGGTTTAAGGGGAAACATTTTAAATGTCTTGGAATGGCCTAGTCACAGACCAGACCTCATATCCAATTGAGAATCTGTGGTATGACTTAAAGATTGCTGTACACCAGCGGAACCCATCCAACTTGAAGGAGCTGGAGTAGTATTGCCTTGAAGAACGGGCAAAAATCCCAGTGGCTAGATGTGCCAAGCTTATGGAGACATACCCCAAGAGACTTGCAGCTGTAATTGCTGCAAAATGTGGCTCTACAAAGTATGTTGACTTTGGGGGGGTGAATAGTTATGCATGCTCAAGTTTTCTGTTTTTGTCTTATTTCTTGTTTTTCCCCCKAAAAAATATTTTGCATCTTCAAAGTGGTAGGCATGTTGTGTAAATCAAGTTATATAAATCCCCCCAAAATCTATTTTAATTCCAGGTTGTAAGGCAACAAAATAGGAAAAATGCCAAGGGGGTGTATACTTTCACAAGGCACTGTATAAATCTCAATGATAACTAGCATATTGTTCAACAGCCTTATAATTGTTTTTATTATGCTAATAGGCTACACATAATTTGTGTTCATTTAATTCAGTTGAGAATTTTTTTAGTTCAGTTCAGTCCGACCTTACTCTTCCCAAAAGCGAGAGACTGTAATTTTGATAATATGGTGTCATATAATGGCTTCAGTTAATTATATCCTTCATGTGAAAAGCATCTTTTTTAACTACCCAATTTTGGTTTGCTTCGTGTTTGATGTATTAGCATGTGGTCCTAACTTTACTTTTCTGTCTTTTTAGCAGGTAATTGCTGCCATGGAAACCCAGCTGTCCAATCGGCTCACTTGCAACAACACGAGCAATGGTCCCTCAACAATCTCACACAACTGCTCCTCTCCGGTAGAGTCAGGGAGCATAGAGGACAGTAAAACTAACTTGATAGTTAACTACTTGCCTCAGAACATGACCCAAGAAGAGCTCAAGAGTTTGTTTGGGAGCATCGGGGAAATCGAGTCCTGTAAATTAGTTAGAGACAAAATAACAGGTAAGGTATGTAGTTGCCATTGAATTGTTAACAGTGTTTTTGGGGTGTTTTTTGCATATCAGTTGATACCACAGACGTGGTGGTTTATGGGTGGATCTCATAGGCATTTGTCTCTATTGCATTCATATATTTTAGTTTCATAGCTTGATGCCTTTGATCTCCAGTGTCATGAATTATGGGATATTGTGTGCTTTACATTTTTTTTACCCCCAATCAAAGCATGGGTCTTGCTTTTTAAGATTATTTTTAGTGAGGTGAAATAGGCTCTCACTGAGAATTCATCAAGAAGCTGATTACACAGGTGCACCTTGTGTTGGGAAAATAAAAGGCACTCTAAAATGTGCAGTTTTGTCACACAACACAATGCCACAGGTGTCTCAAGATTTGAGGAAGTGTGAAATTGGCATGCTGACTCCAGGAAGGAATTGTCAGAGAATTTGAGCTGRTGTCAGAGAATTTAATGTTAATTCCTCTAACATAAGCCGCACGCACTCAACGTCGTTTTAGAAAATGTGGCCGTACATCCAACTGCAGACCACGTGTTACTACGCCTGCCCAGGACCTCCAATGGTTCTCTCCATTTTGCTCTAAGACTCGTCTGAAGGTCCCCTGTTACCAGTTTATGTGTATTAAAGGTGTATAAAATTGAGCACACAGCCATGCAATCTCCATAGACAAACACTGGCAGTAGAATGCCCCGTACTGAAGAGTTCCGTGACTTTCAACATGGCACCTTCATAGGATGCCACCTTTCCAACAAGTCAGTTCGTCAAATGTCTGCCCTGCTTGAGCTGCTCCGGTCAACTGTACGTGCTCTTATTGTGAAGTGGAAACGTCTAGATACAACAACAGCTCATCCGCGAAATAGGCCACACAAGCTCACAGAACGGGATCACGTAGTGCTGAGGCATGTAGGGCGTAAAGATTCTGTCCTCAATTGCAACACTCACTACTACGTCAGCACAATAACTGTTCGTCGGGAGCTTTATGAAATGGGTTTCCATGGCCGAGCAGCTGCACAAGCCTAGGATCACCATGCACAATGCCAAGCGTCAGTTGGAGTGGTAAAACTCGCCGCCATTGGACTCTGGAGCAGTGGAAACTCATTCTCTGGAGTGATGAATCACGCTTCACCATCAGGCAGTCCGACGGACGAATCTGTGTTTGACGGACACCAGGAGAACACTACCTGCCCCAATACATAGTGCCAACTATAAAGTTCGGTGGAGGAGGAATAATTGTCTGGTGCTGTTTTTCATGGTTTTGGCTAGGCCACATAGTTCCAATTAAGGGGAATCTTAACGCTATAGCATACAATGACATTCGAGACGATTCTGTGCTTCCAACTTTGTGGCAACAGTTTGGGGAAGGCCCTTTCCTGTTTCAGCATGACAATGCCCTAGTGCACAAAGCGAGGTCCATACAGAAATGCTTTGTTGAGATCGATGTGGGACAACTTGACTGCCCTGCACAGAGCCCTGACCTCAACCCCATCGGGATACATTTGGAACGCTGACTGCAAGCCAGGCCTAATCGCCCAACATCAGTTCCCGACCTCACTAATGCTCTTGTGGCTGAATGGAAGCAAATCACCGCAGCAATGTTCCAACATCTAGTGGAAAGCCTTCCCAGAAGAGTGGAGGCTGTCATAGCAGCGAAGGGGGGGACCAACTCCATATTAATGCCCATGACTTTGGAATGAGATGTTCGACGAGCAGGTGTCCACATACAATATGGAAATAGTTTAGGCAATAAAACTAAGGGGATAAGGCTCAATCAAGCTAGTCGTCATAACTACTTTCTTATCCATCAAATTGATTGATTTGATATGTTGAAATACTGTATCTTCACACCTAGAATAAAAACCTGCAGGCTTCCGTCATAACTTTCAAATTATTGGGGAAAAAGTTAAGAATTGCAGGGGACAGTTTGGAAAAAAACAAATCCCCGACTCGTCCGCGAGAATAATGGACATTCTGGAGTAATAATTACATAACCGAAGTTTTCTAGTAATACTAATCCCAAAATAGGATTTTGGTCACGTGCATGCGATGCATACATGTGTCACGTAAAGAGAGCAAGGGTTGAGGGAGCAGGGAATGTTTTTCCTAAACAAATGACCGATTTCAGTAACAGTAGTTTCTGTAATTTTCCAGTCAGAAATGGCTAATTATTTTCAGCTTCAGCAACACAGACAGCGTGATAAACACTGTTCTAGTTAGTCACTTGCATCAGACAAGCTCAGTGAATATAGTTGATTTGATTAAAACACATAGGATGTGTCAATATATGGAAAGATACGTTTTAAAATGTCGACCAATCGATTGGTTGACAAACTTGGTCAACGTGTTTTTTTTGTCTGGGACAGCCCTATAGAACGCTATATAAATTTCTCCTTAATGCAACTGCTGTTTCAGATTTCCAAAAAACTTTACGGAAAAAGCACACCATACAATAATCTGAGTACGGCGCTCAGACACAAAAAACAAGTCATACAGGTACCCGCTATGTTGTGGAGTCAACAGAAGTCAGAAATAGCATTATAAATATTCACTTACCTTTGATGATCTTCATCAAAATGCACTCCCAGGAATCCCAGTTCCACAATAAATGTTTGTTTTGTTCGATAAAGTCCATAATTTATGTCCAAATACCTCCTTTTTGTTTGCGCGTTTAGTACACAAATCCAAACTCAGGAGGTGTGGGCAAGTCCAGGCGAAAGTTCAGACAAAAAGCCATATTACAGTTTGTAGAAACATGTCAAACGAAGTATATAATCAATCTTTAGGATGTTTTTATCATAAATCTTCAATAATGTTTCAACCGGAGAATTCCTTTGTCTTTAGAAATGAAAAGGAACGCAGCTAACTCTCACGGGAGCGTGCAAGACTGAGCTCGTGGCACTCTGCCAGACCCCTGACTCAAACAGCTCTCATTCCCCCCTCCTTCACAGTAGAAGCATCAAACAAGGTTCTAAAGACCGTTGACATCTAGTGGAAGCCTTAGGAAGTGCATTATGACCCCATAGACACTGTATATTCGATAGGCACTGACTTGAAAACCTACAAACCTCAGATTTCCCACTTCCTGGTTGGATTTTCTTCTCAGATTTTTGCCTGCCATATGAGTTCTGTTATACTCACAGACATCATTCAAACAGTTTTAGAAAKTWCAGAGGGTTTTCTATCCAAATGTACTAATTATATGCATATCTTAGCTTCTGGGCCTGAGTAGCAGGCAGTTTACTCTGGGCACCTTATTCACCCAAGCTACTCAATACTGCCCCCAGCCATAAGAAGTTAACAAGACATTTGTGTTGTTGAAAAACGTGTTTTAATGATTCCAGCCTAAGTGTATGTAAACTTCCGTCTTCAAATGTACACTTGGAAATGACTAATAAAAGAACAAAAAATAAAACATTAACAAAAAATATAACATGATTAACATTCACTGTTAATTATTAGGTTTACACTCCGGAACTTATGGCCTCTGATCTATAATCACACTTCACTCTTCTTTACATTTCTCGTTGTACAACACAATAACATTTCAACTGGAGCTTTTTACCGCCATTTCCGATGGAGCTTTTGACTTTTTCTCCTTCTGGTTCCTAAGAGAGTGATAGCACAAGACTTGAAAAGCGAAGAGAAACGCAAAGCATAGCAGATATTAATAATGTGTTAAGCTCTGCACACATTACATATGTATGACAACCCAAAATTTGATAACATGATGATTCCCACTCTCTCTTCACATAGGATAGTTTTCTGCTGGGTTCCACAAAAATGAAGGCCCTAAAAAACCTCCTCATGCTTCCACCCAGTCTTCCCCCTCCGGCCACAGGTTCCAAAAGGTGTTCCCAAACCATGTCATTCTCACTTTGCTGCCCATCTCCCTCCTACATGGCCACCCAATATACACTTGCGGTGGTCTTAACCAACTTTACCTCATCTTGAGGTAACTCAGCACTGTATATATGTTTCAACATCCACCAAAGTAACCCTGTTATTACTAAGACTGCCCATGATGCATACTTCACAATACACCTTGTTGGCGCTGTAGTCCAGTTCCACGCTGTTAATATAGCATCCTTCGCTACTATTACTGCTCCTTCAGTTACTGTCCCTACAGCGACCTCTGTGAGAATAACTAGTGCATGGAATCTGTCTCCTGCTCTCATTTTAACTTCGTGGTTCACTGATAGATCTAGGACTGAATCGTTCAGATACTACCTACCTATCTCCCAACTCATACCCGTTCCCCTAGCCACCAGCATCCCAATGACCTTCTGTGGATAATACTTTCCTGTGCTCAGGTTAGGTACCCCTTGGTCATCCCAAGGCCGATCTATACTCCACCCCTTTGTGAACACCCTCGTTACAGTGTAAACTTTGTGTCCCAACTGTTAATAAACAGCCACCTTCTGACACTTTCCATTTACCGTCACTCGGTCCCAATCTTCTGGGAAATGTGTCAAGTGTTTGCTGGCTGGTGTTGGAAGAGTATCCAACCTAACAAAACTCTGAGTCACATGTTTCTTAATCACACTCTGCAGGAGATGTGATGCTATTATTACAGCGAACTTCCCTTCCGGTGATGTGGCCTCCTGTATACAGGGATCTGTGCCTATTTTTTTCAAGCGTTGTGCCTTCTCTGACAAAACCCATCACTGAAAGTTGACAATAGTGTCTGAAATGACAACACTATCTCTGCTACTCACACCATGATCTGGGTATGTGTAATGTTCAATTTAACTTCATAGTAGTCTCTATATTGTGCACAGTTAGCTCGTATTAGAGGGAGGACAGCTATCTCCTGTAACAATATACATAGAGGAGTGGTATTATTCCCCAGAGACTATCACCTGTTCCTTCATTTATGAGCCCCACAGATCTCCGCCCCAGTCACGTTCCGCTCTCCCAATTCCCTATAATGTTCATGCCTTGGTTTTTGAAACTCCACAGAGTACACTGATGTCGATCCTGCCAGACTCTGCAATTGTCTCATGCAGGCCCCGTATGTACCTCGCCTCCTGCTACAAATTTATTTGCACATAAATTGTCTAACCCATAACACATTAGTCACTACTACTAATCCACTTCTATAGTTATAACATTCTCAAGACAATTAGTCAATTTCCAACAATCCCTCCTCTGGAACAATGATCTTATGATCCACGGCACCTAGAAATATCTTGACTTAAACAGGGAAGAGAGAAAATATATGTTTTAATCATTTCACACCCCCTTTATGCAAATGAGATTGGGGAAAGAAGTGTCCATCTGTTCTATGCCAATGGGATGCTAGTCTCCATGCCAGTCTCCATCCTCATCCTCGGGTGTTAACGCAAGAAGCAGACTGAGCCTTTATATGTCATTAATTGTCCTGTATCATCCAGCACAGTCCATATCTATTGATGCACTTTAACATTAGGTTTCAGATGACATGGTAACCCAAAACCCATTCATGGTTGACCCAAGCTATCATCTAGTGCCGTGTTGCGCACAATTTTTTTGTAAGGGGGGCACTTTGGGTTGAGACAATCATTCAGTGGGCCGCACAGATCTTTAATTTGCTGTACTTTTTCTTCCAATATCAACATGCAATTGATTTGATGTGCAGCTCATCACAAATATATACATACACACATCAAATAGGCTACATCACATGTATAAGTCCCATATTAAGGGTTGTTACCTCAGTATTTGGATGAGCGAAAATGTCCCTTGACTGAATTCATTCTAAATGTATAGTCTGTTGTTGCTATCCTTGTGATGCAATCCAGGTGTGCATCTGTTTCTCTGTTTTTGTTTTACAATGTTCTTTGTTGAAAATGTTGCTTCACATAAATAAGTGCTGACAAAAAAATTGTCACCTTTTGCACACACTGCTTCAGAAGTGGATACTCGGTGTCTGACAGAAGGCTCCAGAAATGGGTAACACCTGATCTTAGTTCACCTTGCAATGTGTCATTTGGCTGCAGCTCCACTATCTCACTCTCTATTCCAGCACGGTCAGGACAGAGGGCTGTGATGACTGGGGTCAGAGTTGACACTGGCACATGAAAGGGGTTCTCAATTAAGTTGAAAAACTTGTACTCCATGATATCCTTGAATCTTGACTCAAACTCCAACTCTTCCAACACACACACAAATGCATCATAGCTAAAATGTTGCAGTATGTCTGGGTTGGATGTGGTGACTGTGCTGAGTTCTGGGAAATAAACAAACTGTCTGTCAGGTATGAACAGTGTGGAGATTTTATTTTGAAATGCTGTGACCACAGGCAGCATTTCCCCCAGAGTTTTAGCTTTCCCTTGGAGCTGGAGATTCACCGTGTTCAGGTGGCAGGTGATGTCAGTTAAAAAAGCCAGCTTTAATATCCACTGTGGATCATCCAGCTCTTGCTCCTCTCTCCCCTTGCTTGGGACAATTTCACGGATTTGAGGGAAGAGAGAGAGAAATCTTTCCACTCTGCCACGAGACAACCATCTCACCTCATTGTGAAATATCAAGTCGCAGTATTCTGTCTGGTATTCCTCCAGCAACTTGCAGAATTGCCGGTGATTCAGTGCCCTCGCAATAATAATGTTCACCACACACACCTTGCTGCATTACATTGGGGGCTCCCGAGTGGCACAGTGGTCTAAAGCACTGCATCTCAGTGCTAGAGGCGTCACTACAGACTCTGGTTCAATTTCAGGCTTAATCACAACTGGTCGTGATTGGGAGTCCCATAGGGCGGCGCACAAT
Source organism: Salvelinus sp. IW2-2015 (assembly GCF_002910315.2). NCBI lineage: Eukaryota > Metazoa > Chordata > Actinopteri > Salmoniformes > Salmonidae > Salvelinus > Salvelinus sp. IW2-2015. Next base: position 18,621,930 of record NC_036876.1, read on the forward strand.
TGGCCCAGCATTGGTCCGGGTTAGGGTTTGGCCGGGTTAAGCCGTCATTGTAAATAAGAATTTGTTCTTAACTGACTAATAAAAAATTATTTAAGTCACAGTCTTTGAGTTTAGCCACAAGTGCTTCCTGATGAATGATACAATGAAACGTAATAAATTCTGGAATATCCTCTCTTTCTCATCAGGCCTATGAGTCCCTTCTCCTTCCCTCGCATGTTTAGGGTGCCGTAAGTGCACACAGATGCCAGATTTGACCAGTCAATATTATTATCAGCAAAGAATGTAACGAGGGCTTTCCGAATATCCTCTCCTCGTGTTTGTCCCTGAAGGGGTAGCAAACATAAAAGTTTCTCTCTGAACGACTCGTTTTGAGGGAAGTGGACCCAAACACATAATTGGGCAATGTCACATACGTCAGTGCTTTCGTCAAGCGCAATACTAAAACATGGCACCAAGGATATGTCAGTAATCAGTTGCATACCGATGTCCTCGCCGATGTCTTCTATGCGTCATGTTATGGTCGAGTCTGACAGTTGCAGTCCCTTAATTTGCTTTAAAATAGCTTCCTTGTTTGTGAAATCAGCATTCAATATTTCGGCTGAGGCCAAAAAACATTCTTTGACAATCTCCGCATCTGTGAAGGCCGCCTTGTTTCTCGCGAGTATCCAAGCAATCTCATATGTCGCCTCTGTCGTTTTCTCTGTAACAGTGCTAGATCTGTCCATCATTTGTTGTTGTCCTTTGAGCTGTCCGTTGAGTTGGTCTATTTTGTTGTTTCAGAGGTTGCTTTGTGTTGGATATGTTTTGTCAAGGTGGGCATAGTGTGACTGGAAATGTCGCTCTAAATTTGCTCGTTTAAGTATGTTCTTTCCCTGTACTTCAGAAACCATTTAAAAACCTTTCAAACATTTCCATCACTCTGCGTACCCAGTTTAAAACCAAATTTAAAAGACCGCACACAATAAATCAAACAAGGTATTAACACCATTAACCCATATTTATAACCGGTGTGTGTGGTAAAGCGTAGTTGAAAAAAACACATGGACAGGCTTTACTTATCTGGGAGCTGTTGTCATGTTTGCCTACTATGCCCGCCTGAGTTTACCTGTATGATCACATCARTTTATGCTCAGTTGGATTGAGAAGGTGTTGTCGTGTGTGCCGAATGAGATTGTCTGATATGTTTTCACTGGAAATAACACATTTGTTGTACCTCAACTTTGCAGCTGTAATAAAGTGTGACATACTCCAGTTAGATTTAGGCTTGTTGGCTATCTGAATAGGAGTCTGAAGGTGTCATTTTACTCTTGCAATGCACTAGTGCTGTGAGAGCACACATAAATTTTTTTAGAAGTTGGCAAGTTGAATTATAATTTGCAGCGTGATTTATGTTGTAACTTTACTTTAACAGTTTCTTTGAGGAGGAACTTTAGTTTTAGTTGACGGCGTAAAACACACTTTTCGATCACAAGCTGCAGTAGCAGCTCTCTCATCTGTTGTGAATGTTACGGTGCATTTGCTCCCAGCACATGTGTGTTTGGGAGTGGAAAATGTCACTCTGTCTCTGTTGACCATAGAGGAAACCTAGTGTTGGCGCTAGAGCTGGGGGCGATATGGACAAAAATCCATATCACGATAAATTGACTGAATTATCACAATAACGATAAATTGAACAATGTTTTTTTAWTTTTTTTTATTACACTTAACTTCTTCTACTACTTTAAATGTTGTGGCTATCAATTGTCCTGTTAGCAATAGCCCATATTAGCAGACTTTAATTTCAAACTTCCTACTCCTTTAGTAAAGGCTACTTATCGATATAAGTAAAATGCCATCGATAATTGGTCTCTTCGGTTGGTGTCAATAATTTTCGGTTTATAATCTCAGCTCTAGTTGGAGCCCTCTCATCACTTTACTTTCCATACTGCATGCACATCTCTGTCCTAATTTCTTTTAATTTCTGTTTGACTGGATGGTGATTCAAAGTGTCTCTTGTGGCAGTGTATTTAGGCTAATCAACCTACCCCTGTATGCTACTTGTGCTAGGTACCTCAAATGTTAGGTAATCACCAAACATCTGAGAGATGAATCTCTTTCTCCCTGATTTGGCTCATCATGGACCCTTGATGTCCTCTCTCCTTTAGCTTGGAGCCATAGACTTTACTCTGTGCTGGGTGAAATCCCCTTTGCCCCCAGTGCTTGGAACGACTGTGGAGCCAATTACAGTATAGGCAGATGTTTGAGGGAGCCCAATCGGAACAAAGGGAGTGCGAGGTATACATAGGAAGGCTTAATTTCTGCCTCAGATTTGTAGTTCTCTCACATCCCAGTGAGGGAGGCTTTGCTTCACTTCACTGTTTTTCCTGGCTATAGCACTCCCCGAGATGGAAGGGGAATTTACGTTTATGAACTGTTCATCATACAAGCGGAGGAACCTGTGCAAGCAATGACTCACGGTGATAGCCCATATTGAGCCAGAATGGGAGTGAAGCTTCCCATTTATAGCATGTAAAAAGGCACCATCTGTTTGAAGAGAGGCCTCTAGAAAGCCAACACCTCAAACTCTTGTTGAATCTGCATCCCCCATTGCATTACATGTGTATGTTTGATGGCGTTAATATTAGTTTTCCTTTGTGGCCATGTTTGTGAACTTAAATTAAGGGGTAGTTTGTGCCCGCTACCATGGGAATATGAAAATATTGATATGGGCAAAGATTTTTGGCATAATCTAATAGTTGTTTCGGTAACACTTTACTTGACAACCAGTGTCATAGCACGTTATGATATGGTTATAATACTGTCATGACCCATATATACAAACGTATGTGGACACCCTTTCGAAGTGTATAAGCTATTTCAGCCACACCCGTTGCTGACAGGTATATACAATTGAGCACACAGCCATGCAATCTCCATAGACAGACATTGAACGGCCTTACTGAAGAGCTCAGTTTCTTTCAACGTGGCATCGTCATAGGATTCCAACATGTCAGTTCATAAAATTGCTGCCCTGGTCAACTGTAAGTGCTGTTATTGTGAAGTGGAAACGTATAGGAGCAACAACGGCTCAGCCGTGAAGTGGTAGGCCACACAAGCTCACAGAACAAGACCGCTGAAGTGCGTAGCGTGTAAAAATTGTCTGTCCTCTGTTGCAACGCTCACTACCAAGTTCCATACCACCTTTGGAAGCAACGTCAGCGCAAGAACTTCGTCGGGAGCTTCATGGGTTTTAATGTCGGAACAGCCGCACACAAGCCTAAGATCACTAATGCGCAATGCCAAGCGTCGGCTGGAGTGGTGTAAAGCTCACCGCCATTTCGACTCTGGAGCAGTGTAAACACCTTCTCCAAACTAAAGTTTGGTGTAATAGTGGTCTGGGGCTGTTTTTCAAGGTTTGGGCTAGACCCCTTTAGTTCCAGTGAAGGGAAATCTTAACGATACATCATTTAATGACATTCTTGACGATTCTGGGCTTCCAACTTTGTGGCAACAGTTTCAGGAAGGCCCTTTCCTGTTTCACCATGACAGTCCCCCGGTGCACAAAGCGAGGTTCATACAGAAATGCTTTGTCGAGATCGGTGTGGAAGAACGACTGGCCTGCACAGAGCCCTGACCTCAACCCTATCGAACACCTTTGGGATGAATTGAAACGCAGACTGTGAGCCAGGCCTAATCACCCAACATCAGTGCCCGACCTCATTAATGCTCTTGTGGCTGAATGGATGAAATTCCCCACAGCAATGTTCCAACATTTGGTGGAAAGCCTTTCCAGAAGAGTGGAGGCTGTTATCGCAGCGAAGGGGGGACTGACTCCATATTAATGCCCATGATTTTGACGAGTATCCTTTTGGCCATGAAGTGTATTTACAGCTTTTGTGACATATTGCGTTATTTTATGACTTTTTTCAAATGTTGTTCCTCTGCCAAGAAGTTTCCTTTCGTTGTAATGAATTCTTTAGTCATTTAAAAAAATGTATTATTAACTTGTCAAATACACTTGATGACACTGTCAAGAAGCATTATAATCATATAAGCCAAATAGGCCTATCACGTACATGCCCTTCAGTCAGTGATCAGTCAAAAAGAGGGTGTCTTGTCCTGCATTCATCTCGTCCGACATTCATCCCAGTCATCAGCCAAATAGAGTTTACTTGTCTTGCTGAGAATTCTGGTATGTTTTGTTACCCATGAATGTCTTTTTCATCTGTTGTACACTGACTAACTTAAGTGATTTTATTATTTTAAGCATAAGGGAAGGTATATTTCTTTCTGACATCAATGTGTGCGCAATTATAATTTAATATGTTACATTTCAGAAAATGTTATATAACATAAACATACTGTTGACAGGTGGGCTATGGTGTGGTAGGTTTTGTGGGTTTTGACACTCTTATGTTGGTGTCATAACCAGCCATAACATAACGCAATATGTCACAACAGGTCTAAATATGCGTCACGGCGGTGTTATAACAGTGTCATAACGTGTTAGACGCTGGCTGTCAAGTAAAGTGTTTACTGTTGTTTCAAATGCTGACCGTTGTATGTGGCTTCCTGTTTTAGAATATCCTGTGGTTGAAAACATTTTGATTGAAAGGGATTGGCGGTCTACAATAGATTACTATGCTGTCGCTGGATAGGAAGTAGTGTTTAGAGCATCAGGGCTGCACTGGATTGGCAGTAATTAGGAATTAATATATTATTTTTTGTGTGTGTGATGTAGGGCCGCACCATTGAGGCTGCAAGTTCATCATATGCCTTTTTAAATTTGAACTACTGTATTGTATTCTAAATCAAATCAAATTGTATTGGTCACATACACGTGTTTAGCAGATGTTATTGCGGGTGTAGTGAAATGCTAGACTAGATACGGACACATCTTGTGTGTCCTGTTGGATTCTGGGTTAAACTTGGAACATTGCTACCCTAGAGACATGATACATTAGAAGTAAGATTATAGTATCTGAGGGGTGATAGAGACTGGTTTTTACATTAGAAGTTAATGGTTACCTGTAGGAGCCAGATGGCTTTGGAATGTGCTGGGTGGATGGGAGGAAGTCACAGGATTGCTATAGGGGATACGGGTGGAGTTCTTTGGATTAGGCAAATGAGGGGTTGAGGTCAGGTCAGATCCCCTTAGGGTAATAAACCATTATTTCTCCCTTATCAGTTTGTCTTCCTGTCGAACCATAAAATATGTAAGGATTGGAGAGGAGAAGGAGTGCCTAAATTGGAGTATATATATACTTGTGATGGTGGAAACATGTTTTGTCTAATGTAGCTGTATTGATCCACTAGGAAGAATAAACTTGGTTAAGCTTTCATAATGTCCGTTGAGTTTTTTCTCTGAGAATTAGAACCTAACCGTCCATATCTAGTCTATTGCATTGATGTGGCCTACTGTGTGTGGTCAAGACAAACCTGATCTGATCACAGCCAAGCTTGTAAATTCTAATTGGTTTGTTTTCTGATTGCAGGGCAGAGCCTAGGTTATGGATTTGTGAATTACATGGACCCAAAAGATGCAGAAAAAGCCATCAACACCTTAAATGGCCTGAGACTTCAGACCAAAACCATTAAGGTAAGCACCTGATCTCTATCGGGTATTGCATGTGATTGTTCATTCAATTGCCTATCATGATGGTAGTTTTAGTACACTGAAAAAATATATAAACGCAACATGTAAAGTGTTGGTTTCATGAGTTGAGGAGTATTTGTCATTCCTTTTGTGTGGAAAAACTCATTCTGATTGGGTGGGCTGGCTGCCCAGTGAGTGGGCCTATGCCCTCCCAGGCCCACCTATGGCTGCACCCCTGCCCAGTCATGTGAAAGCCATAGATTAGGGCCTAATGAATTAATTTCAATTGACTTACTTCCTTATATGAACTGTAACTCAGTAAAATCTTTGAAATTGTTGCATGTTGAGTTTTTATATTTTTGTTAACACATAGTATCTCATGGCAAAAATAACCATTTCATGGTAGTTGTGTGCTGTCCACATGTTTTAACATCCTGTCTTTTATTAAGGTGATGCGTTGTGAGGAGATAGCCATTAATAACTGTGTCGCTATGAGGCCTCTAGTAGAGCAAAACTGTTTCTATGGCTGCATGTGCTACCTTAGCTCGTAGAGCGCCTGTGTATGATGCCGGTACAGGGAGGGGGCTCACTTACTAGCATTCATCTGGCAGAGCAGGTAAAGATAGATGTGCTGGAGAAAAACCAATTTGCTTCATACACTGCATCAGGACCTGTGAATGCAGGGGCTAATTTATTGGATGCGGTTTTCCATGAACCGTACATACACAGCGTTGGCCTGATCTCGAAGGGGAGTGCAGGGGGGAGAAAATGGCTGCTTGCGAAAACGTATTCAGTGATAATGAAGGGATTTTGAATGGCACCAAATTGTGTAATGCAAGCTTGATTACCGTTAATGTATATCGAGGACTGGAGATGTGGCATGTGGCGAGCACCATTGTATATGCGTGAATCAAACATAAAACAGGGCTTTTTCTCCCCGCCCCCTTCCGAACCGCAACTGGAACACAGGATCGGTTTTATTTATTTTCTCATCACAAATCACCTGACATTCTCCAACTGCTCTGTCAGAAATGCAAATACACCCCAGTGAGTCAGCAGAATATACTTTGCAAGTATTAGTGTCAATTGAAGTGTGAAGGTGAAACTGGGGGAGAGAAGGGATGGGCATAATGGAGTGTGGGGGGTTCGAAGCTTTCACTTTCACCTGTCTTTCCTTTAGGTTAATGAGAGGGGGACGTACGAGAGGGATGTGGACGGGGCGGGGGTCTCATCGATCGGGGAGCACCAAAAGGGATTCCTATTTGGAGGTTTAATTTAAGCAAGTGAATTTTATTGATAGAATCTGTCAGGTGAGATTGCAGAGGGTCTTGGTGGAGGACTATTTAGCGAATCTGACACTGTAATTAAATACGCCCGCAGTTCACTCGCCAGATAATAGACGGCCCTGTCTCACACACAGACCCGTAGGCAGCCACGAGGCACAGGGAGGAGCAGGACGCAACAGCCATGACTGCTCCACACTGTCCTCACACACTAGCTGTGTCCGAATACCCATACTAGCATACTACATACTTACACTACATATTATTTACTCATCGTCGCATAGTATTTACCACTTACCGTTTAGTAAATAGTATGCCACAGCCGCAATGCAGTAGTAGCTCCTGACTGGCCGAGGAGGTGGGGCGGGGCCGAGTGCTGGTGAATATTTCAGAATTAGAAATGTCCAATTTGATTAATTTCTCTAAACTCTGAATAGAATATGAATGGAGTTATAGGCCTACTCAGGCTAGTTAGGCAGACTATCACATTTGACCTTAGCCCATATAGCCCATCTACAATGCTTTCAGAAAGTATTCATATCCCTTCACTTATTCCACATTTTGTTGTTAAAGCCTCTATTCAAAATGGTTTATATTTTGTCTCATCTAACGACACACAATACCCCGTCATGACAAAGTGAAAACAGGTTTTTTGACATTTTTGCAAATTTATTGAAAATGAAATGTGACTGGCCGCCTCAAATCGGTCATATGTAGAACAATTGTAAAAAAAATAAAAAAAATAATTACATTGGTAAAAAGTAGACTCAGAGCTAAAAAATGGTACATCATACACAACATTTTTCAGGAACAATGGGAAAGTAATTCTGCTTTCAGTTGATAAACTTGTAAACTCACTTTTGAATGGAATTTTTAAAATGTACTTAAGTATCAAAGTAAAAGAATAAGTAATTTTAAATTCCTTATATTAAACCAATTTTTTTAGATTTTTATTGATGGATAGCCAGGGGCACACTCCAACACTCAGACATAATTTACAAAAGAAGCATTTGTGTTTAGTGAGTCTGCAAGCTCAAATGCAGTAGGGATGACCAGGGATGTTCTCTTGATAAGTGTGTGAATTGGGAAAAAATTCTGTCAAAATGTAACGAGTACTTTTGTGTGTCAGGGAAAATGTATGGAGTACAAAATACATTATTTTATTTTGGAATGTAGTGAAGAAAAAGTAGTACTTTAAAATATTTTTACTGAAGTACTTTACACCATTGCCCAAAGGCCTGCACACCAGTACATTAGCATACTTTATATATTGTTACACATGCACTTATCACACAGTATTCCATACAATAGCTAAGGTCATGCAACCGGAGTTGAAACCTGAGTGAGGTGCACATGTATAGTACATAAACAGATGCATGTGCCATATATTTATGTGGTGGACACTTGATACGGTCACATGATATTGTTGTGGTATGTCACAAAATCATGTGACGACTACACATATCAATATTCATTTTATATATCAATATTTTGCTCAATAAGTCTTGCTAAGTGGATGGTTCTCTACAGAAGGTGTAAACGGTACAGGCAAATGGTTACTTGCATAGTAGCAATATCAAAAAGAGATAGTGTCAATGTAAATAATATAATATACAGTACACAAACAATATCAATAACAATAGTGATAGACGAGGTAGTTATATGCATACAATCAGGGGTAAAGTGGCTGAGCAGAAGGATATAAAAAAAATAGTAGCAGCAACGTGTGTTAGGAGAGAGTCATTTTAATGGAGGCACTGCAGATAGTGCTGATGACTTGTCTGTCCAAACCACGCATGAGCAAGGGAATCTATATTTGGAGAGCCTGTTTCTGTCCTGTCCTTGACTTTGGTGCAGGGCATGTGATGTCCATAGCCTCTTCGTCACAAAACTCCCTGATCTTCTCAAAAATATACATTTGTCTAATCAAAACGTGTCTATAATCAAAATGTGTTATTTATGATTTACATACAAGTGTTGTCATCAATTCCTTGTAGAGATGCCACTGCTGCTTTTGTCACATGGGATGGCAGCAGCTTTCCACCAAAGTGTTTGTGTCCTGTGTGGCGTCCTGGTAATAATATTTCATTATCCTCTGCGTAGTTGTTGATGAAGTTCACCACTCGCTGCAAGTCCTCATGCTTCAGGTGTAACCTGTGCTTGCTTGGGCTAGCTCTCTTCTTGATGGGAGACATTAGACCATTATCCTTGTATGTCATAGAAAGCTAAAGTTAACAAAATAGTTTGTTAGCTAGTTAACATTAGGCTATAACTAGCAATGCGAAATGGCATTCTGAGAAAACATCACTGACGTTACACACACTTCATACACATAAGTTAATGTTAGCTAGCAAGCCAGCCATCTAACTTCAGCTAATGTTAGCTAGCTAACAGCAAGCTTTAACTTGGTCTTTTGTTTAGACATGTAATGTTAGCTAAACAATTAACTATAATCCCAATCCATAATGTAACGTTTCTCGCAATACAAACCGATTGTCATAGCTATGACAAAAGTTAACCAAATAGATTCAATGTTAGCTAGTTAGCTAGCTAACATTAGGCTATAACTAACAGTGCGAAATTACATTCTGAGAAAACATCACAAACGTTACACACACTTCATACACATAAATTAATCTACAATATCTAATTAAATAAAAATGTTTTCACCTAAATCAGGGATTTCCTCGTCGTCTGATTAATTTTTAAGTCAGAGTCAGCATGGCACAATTGTCCTCCAGAAGTAGTCCATCACAACTTTTTCCCACTGACCTTTGTCGATAGTGCCTGATACATTCAGGGCAACTGTTATTGAACAGTAGCAACATATTTGCAGTTCTCTATGGCTAACGTTATATCTTTCGAACAAACTGCCATAGAAAGAATTATCTACGCATAATGAGAAGCTCACTTTATAGACACAAGATGCTACACCGCAGACCAGTCTGAAACTCATCTCTTGGCATGTTCAGACCACTCATTATCTCAGCCAATCATGGCTAGCGGGAAGGTTCCTGACTTTTTCTTTGGCTAAACGAACCAGGCTCGTAATTTAACAGATGTATTTGTATTTACAGATGGCACAACATTTTTATTAAGGCACATGACTGTTCTTATGGTCGAGAAGGCATTTCTGCACGCATTTTGATAATTAAAAAAATGTTTAAGTTCAAACATCTCACCTGTGAAGTCGTGCATTCCAGGTGACTACCCCAGTAAGTTGGTTGAGAGAATGCCAAGAGTGTGCAAAGCTGTCAAGGCAAAGGGTGGCTATTTGAAGAATCTCAAATATGAAATATATTTTGATTTGTATAACACTTTTTTGGTTACTACAAGATTCCATATGTTATTTCAAAGTTCCGATGTCTTCACTTTTATCCTACAATGTAGAAAATAGTGAAAATAAACAAATCCCTTGAATAAGTAATTGTCAACTTTTGACTGGTACTACGTATGTATGTACAGTTGAAGTCGGAAGTTTACATATACCTTAGCCAAATACATTTAAACTCAGTTTCACAATTCCTGACATTTAATCCTAGTAACAAATCCCTGTCTTAGGTCAGTTAGATCACCACTTCATTTTAAGATTGCGAAATTTCAGAATAATAGTAGAGAGTGATTTATTTCAGTTTTTATTTCTTTCATCACATTCCCAGTGGGTCAGAAGTTTACATACACTCAATTAGTATTTGGTAGCATTGCCTTTAAATTGTTTAACRTGGGTCAAARGTTTCGGGTAGCCTTCCACAAGCTTCCCACAATAAATTGGGTGAATTTTGGCCCATTCCTCCTGACAGAGCTGGTGTAACTGAGTCAGGTTTGTAGGCCTCCTTGCTCGCACACACTTTTTCAGTTCTGCCCACAGATTTTCAATAGGAGGGAGGTCAGGGCTTTGTGATGGCCACTCCAATACCTTGACTTTGTTTTCCTTAAGCCATTTTGCCACAACTTTGGAAGTATGCTTGGGGTCAATGTCCATTTGGAAGACCCGTTTGCGACCAAGCTTTAACTTCCTGACTGATGTCTTGAGATGTTGCTTCAATATATCCACATAATTTTCCTTCRTRATGATTCCATGTATTTTGTGGGGTGCAACAGTCTCTCCTGCAGCAAAGCACCCCGACAGCATGATGCTGCTACCCCCGTGCTTCACAGTTGGGATTGTGTTCTTCGGCTTGCAAGCCACCCCCTTTTTCCTCCAAACATAACGATGGTCATTATGGCCAAACAGTTCTATTTTTGTTTCATTAGACCAGAGGACATTTCTCCAAAAAGTACGATCTTTGTCCCCATGTGCAGTTGCAAACCGTAGTCTGGMTTTTTTATGGCGGTTTTGGAGCAGTGACTTCTTCGTTGCTGAGTGGCCTTTCAGGTTTTGTCAGTATTGGACTTGTTTTACTGTGGATATAGATACTTTTGTACRTGTTTCCTCCAGCATCTTTACAACGTCCTTTGCTGTTGTTCTGGGATTGATTTGAACATTTCGCACCAAAGTACATTCATCTCTAGGACTGTCTCCTTCCTGAGAGGTCTGACGGCTGCGTGGTCCCATGGTGTTTATACTTGTGTACTATTGTTTGTACAGATGAACCTCGTACCTAGAGGCATTTGGAAACTGCTCCCAAGGATGAACCAGACTTGTGGAGGTCTACAAGTCTACTTTTTCTCTGGGGTCTTATCTGATTTCTTTTGATTTTCCCATGATGTCAAGCAAAGCGGCACTGAGTTTGAAGGTAGGCCTTGAAATACATCCACAGGTACACCTCCAATTGACTCAAATTATGTCAATTAGCCTATCAGAAGCTTCTAAAGCCATAACATAATTTTCTGGAATTTTCCAAGCTGTTTAAAGGCACAGTCAACTTAGCGTATGTAAACTTCTGACCCACTAGAATTGTGATACAGCGAATAAGTCAAATAATCTGTCCGTAAACAATTGTTGGAAAAATGACTTGTGTCATGCACAAAGTAGATGTCCTAACTGACTTGCCAAAACTATAGTTTGTTAACAAGACATTTGTGGAGTGGTTGAAAAACGAATTTTAATGACTCCAACCTAAGTGTATGTATGTATCTATGTACACTACCATTCAAAAGTTTGGGGTCACTTAGAAATGTCCTTGTTTTTGAAAGAAAATCTATTTTTTTGGTCCATTTAAAATAACATCAAATTGATCAGAAATACAGTGTAAACATTGTAAATGATGGAAACAGCTGATTTTTTTATGGAATATCTGTATAGGCAAACAGAGGCCCATTATCAGCAACCATCACTCTTGTGTTCCAATGGCACGTTCTTTGCTAATCCAAGTTTATACTTTTAAAAGGCTAATTGATCACCAGAAAACCCTTCTGCAATTATGTTAGCACAGCTGAAAACTGTTGTTTTGATTAAAGAAGCAATAAAACTGGCCTTAGACTAGTTGAGTATCTGGAGCATCAGCATTTGTGGGTTCGATTACAGGCTCAAAATGGCCAAAAACAAAGACTTTCTTCTGAAACTTGTCAGTTTATTCTTGTTCATAGAAATGAAGGCTATTCTATGCGAGACATTTCAGAGAATCTGAAGATCTCGTGCAAACTGGCTCTAACCAGAATAGAAAGAGTGAGAGGCCCCGGTGCACAACTGGGCAAGAGGACAAGTACATTAGTGTCTAGTTTGAGAAAGACGCCTTACACGTCCTCAACTGGCAGCTTCATTAAATAGTACCCGCAAAACACCAGTCTCAACGTCAACAGTGAAGAGGGATGCTGGCCGGGATGCTGGCCTTCTAGGCAGAGTTGCAAAGAAAAAGCCATATCTCAGTCTGGCCAATAAAAAGAAAAGATTAAGATGGGCAAGAGAACACAGACACTGGACAGAGGAACTCTGTCGCCTCTTCACTGTTGACTTTGAGACTGGTGTTTTGCGGGTACTATTTAATGAAGCTGACAGTTGAGGACTTGTTTCTCAAACTAGACACTTTAATGTACTTTAATGCCCTCTTGCTCAGTTGTCCTTTTTTGGGCATTAGGCTACACTTTACAATAAGACTCAACTCTGACTGACCGCAGCATCTATCGATAGTCTAAACTATGACACAAATTGGGGGATTATTCACACCTAGCAAAGCTATTAGACTATCCTTTTGTTAATTAATGGAGGAGTAAATGTTTCAGTCAGTCTCTCTCCTATCTCACATGAGTCCTGAATTGAGCAACAACAAAAAAGCTCTGGCGGGTGGTCCCAGAGTTGAGAGAACCTGGGTAAATGCAATGGCGCCATTACACTTGACATGTGGACTGATGATTTTAGAAAAATAGGATGCTTGTGCCTTACAGAACACTACATAAACTAAGAGTGGCTGTTGTCCACCACGAAGTGGGACAGTGCAGCTGAAAACTGCAGTTAAAAACCGCTAGCGTCCCACCTGGCCAACATCCGGTGAAATTGCAGAGCGCCAAATTCAAAATACAGAAATAGTCTAATTAAAAATTCATAAAAATAGAAGTGTTATACATCGGCTTAAAGATGAACTTCTTGTTAATCCAGCCGCTGTGTCAGATTTCAAAAAGGCTTTATGGCGAAAGCATCCATGAGATTATCTGAGGACAACGCCCCGCTTACAAAAGCATACAAACATTTTACAACCAAGTAAAGGAATTACAAAAGTCAGAAATGGCGATAAAATTAATCACTTACCTTTGTTGATCTTCATATGTTTGCACTCACAAGAGGCCCTGTTACACAATAAATCTTAATTTTGMTTGATAAAGTCCCTCTTTATGTCCCAAAAACTCATTTTTTGGGGCACGTTTTGTTCAGTAATCAACTGGCTCAAAGGCGGTCACGACATGAGGATGAATACATCCTAACAGTACCGGTAAAGTTCGTCGAAACATGTCAAACGATGTTTATAATTAATCCTCAGGTTGTCTATTGTCTAAATAATCGATAATATTTAAACCGGACAATAGCGTCTTCAATAGAAAGGAAAAACAACGAACGGCGCTCAATCGGTCACGTGCGCAAAACAGCTCTGGTTCATTCTGCATGCCACTTACAAAATGSTCTCATTCTTCCTAATTTTTCAGAATACAAGCCTGAAACAATGTCTAAAGACTGTTCACATCTAGTGGAAGCCATAGGAACTGCAATCTGGGCCCTAAACCCAACATACTGTGTAGYCATTCAATAGAAAAGTACCCACATCAAAAAATATCCCACTTCCTGGATGGATTTTCCTCAGGTTTTTCCCTGCCATATCAGTTCTGTTATACTCACAGACATTCTTTTAACCGTTTTGGAAACTTTAGAGTGTCTTCTATCCAATACTACCATATATAGATATGCATATGCATATCCTAGCTTCTGGGCCTGAGTAACAGGCAGTTTACATTGGGCACCTCATTCATCCAAAATTCTAAATACTGCCCCCTACCCAAGAGAGGTTAAAATAAGGCCAGCGATTGTGAAACTGTTTTAGAAACTACAGAGTGTTTTCTATCCAATAGTAATAATAATATGCATATATTAGCATCTGGGACAGAGTAGGAGGCAGTTCACTCTGGGCATGCTATTCATCCAAAGTGAAAATTCTGCCCCCTATCCCTAAAAAGTTAATGCTAGTTAGTGCTAGTTTGACCACKAGAGTGCGTCTTTGAAGCATTTGAAAGCCTTCCATATTGGCTATACTAGAGAATTTAAACCTTTTTTTGTAATAACTTAGGATATGGGATTTATTTTAAGAAATGTTTATTAATTAATTTGATTCATATTATGGTGTTTCTATTCCAATATATTTTTTTAACAAAACCCTCAGGGTTACTGTTAGGATGGAATGGAAAATATGGCGCTGTACATCATGACGGTCGGGAGTAGGCTACAGTACGAAGAGCATAATATTTCCACACCCTTAATTGTAGTCTAACCAATACCCAAACGGAGATTTTGTGAAAATAAAAATCTTGTAGATCAGCGCGAAACGGTGGTGAAATATTTGACCGTACGCGGGTTGAAAATCCAGAGGGCAAAAGTACCACAACAGCAGACAGCTGCTATTTTCCAGTAGGTTTTGGCTAACTCGTATTTTTTACATTGGCTAAAAGTAGAGACTCAGAGCTAGAAAATGGTATATCATACACTGCAGTTGAGGAACAATGAGAAAGTAATTCTGCTTTGAAACCTGTAAGCCCACTTATGAGAATGTTTTGGTACACCTACTGGAGAGCAATTTTTTGTCTACACCCATTCAGCATAGTTCACACGCTCTTAAGCTTTAGCCCCACCCATCTCTTTAAGGAGTCATGTGTGAGGCCATGTGCTAAACAGAGTAACTAAAAGCGGTGAAAGTAGTAGCAAAAACACACTATCTAGTCCTTGGCCTATATCCTAATTTAACTTTGGTGCAGGTCATGGTATTCACATTACAGTCTCTGATAAACACACACTATATCAAATTAAATCAGTTTATTTGTCACAAGCACAGGATACAGAAGGTGTAAACGGTACAGTGAAATGGTTACTTGCATAGTGGAGTCTTTTGTTTAGACCCGTAATCACAACCCATACTACCATGCATCAATCTGCAGGTACCTTAAGCTAACCAACTAGGTTCAATGTTAGCTAGCAATGCAAATGGCTTTCTAATATTACTACACAGCTCATACAAGTAACGTTAGCTAGCGAGCCAGCCAGGTAGCTGCTACCTGTTAGTTAGGTAGCGAACAGTACGCTTAAACTTGCAATGAAAACGACTTTCTGACAAAATTACAAATGCATAATATCTGAAAATGTAGGTAAACTCTTAACCGTATACAGTGCGTTCGGAAAGTATTCAGTCCCCTTGCAAATGTATTAAAAATAAAAAACATAACTTATTTACATAAGTATTCTGACCCTTTGCTATGAGACTCGAAATTGAGCTCAGGTGCATCCTATTTCCATTGATCATCCTTGAAATGTTTCTACGACTTGATTGGAGTCCACCTGTGGTAAATTCAATTGATTGCACATGATTTGGAAAGGCACACGTCTGTCTTGATAAGGTCCCACAGTGCATGTCAGAGCAAAAACTAAGCCATGAGGTCAAAGGAATCGTCCGTAGACTTCCGAGACAGGATTGAGGCACAGATCTGGGGAAGGGTACCAAAAAAATTCTGCAGCATTGAAGGTCCCCAAGAACAAAGTGGCCTCCATCATTCTTAAATGGAAGAAGTTTGGAACCACCAAGACTCTTCCTAGAGCTGGCCGCCCGGCCAAACTCTGCAATCAGGGGAGAAGGGCCTTGGTCAGGGAGGTGACCAAGAACCTAATAGTCACTCGGACAGAGCTCCAGAGTTCCTCTGCGGAGATGGGAGAACCTTGCAGAAGGACAACCATCTCTGCAGCACTCCAACAATCAGCCATTTATGGTAGAGTGGCCAGACAGAAGCCACTCTTCAGTAAAAAGCACATGATAGCCCGCTTATTAGTCAGGATCAAGGGAAAGATGAACAGAGCAAAGTACAGACAGATCCTTGATGAAAACCTGCTACAGAGCGCTCAGGACCTCAGACTGGGGTGAAGGTTCACCTTCCAAATGGACAAAGAGTMGAGTGGCTTTGGGACAAGTCTCTGAATGTCCTTGCGTGACCCAGCCAGACCTCGGACTTGAACCCGATCGATCATCTCAGGAGAGACCTGAAAATAGCTGTGCAGCGCCGCTCCCTATCCAACCTGACAGCTTCTGTAGGGAAGAATGGGAGAAACTCCCCTAATACAGGTGTGCCAAACTTGTAGCGTCATACCCAAGAAGACCCAAGGCTGTAATTGCTGCCAAAGCTGCTTCAACAAAGTACTGAGTAAAGGGGCTGATTACTTAAGTGACATTTCAGTTTATTTATAATACATTTGCAAACATTTCAAAAAAACTGTTTTTGCTTTGTGATTATGATACTAATGCTCCAGCATTGTGTGTAGATTGGGGGGGATTGTTTTATCCATTTTAGAAAATGGCTGTAATGTAACAATGTGGAAAAAGTCAAGGGGTCTGAATACTTTCTGAATGCACATGGGTAAACGCTTCTCCCTATCTGTCATGGATATCATGTGTGCCCTTAGTTTGAAGATGTAATCCGGAGACAGGTGTTTTATACCACAGCCGTCTGTTCTCTTTTTGACTCCCACCGCATCTCCGGGAATTCCACTAATTTCAAAACTCTGTCAACTTCCTCCGTGACAATTCTGTTGATTGCCGTTTCTTCCTCATCACAAGACTCTACAATGTCTGGATCAAATAATGTTTTTACCTAAATAAGGGATTTCCTCCAGAAAGTAGTCCACCACAACTGTTCAAAAAAGCTGCGCACATACTGAGCAGCTTTTGTTATTGACCGAAGCATGCTACATGGCAGACCAATCCGAACTAGTCTCTCGGCATGTCCAGCCCAACCATTTTCTCAGCCAATCATGGCTAGCGGGAAGGGTCCCGCTAAACCAACTAGGCTCGTAATTAATTAATTTATTCCTATTTACAGATGGCATACACGTCTGTTATTAAGGAACATGAAAGTTCACATGTTCCAGAAGGCTTTTCTTCCCAAAAACACATTTGGACAAAAAATAAAATGTTTACTTTCAAATGCCTCTCCTGTGATGTAATGGTGTGACATATGCCTAGCTTCCTGGAACGGGTCACAAATGCACTATAATACACTATAATACAATAACATGAAGATAACATAAGATTTTATTAATGGGGAGGCAGGGTAGCCTCGTGGTTAGAGAGTTGGACTAGTAACCGAAAGGTTGCAAGTTCAAATCCCTGAGCTGACAAGGTACAAATCTGTCGTTCTGCCCCTGAACAGGCAGTTAACCCACTGTTCCTAGGCCATCATTGAAAATAAGAATTTGTTCTTAACTGACTTGCCTAGTTAAATGCAGGTATAAAAAAAATAATTAAGTAAGACATTCGAATACCATGGTGTATCCTTGTATGGAACAATGTCACAAGGATCATTTTAATTTAGACAACACATTTTCATTGTTATTAAAATAGGCCTATAATTTCTTCTCTCCAAAAATTAACACTCCTGTAATCAAATACTAACGTCCGTTCGGATATTCGAATAACAGTGCCCATCCCTAATACAAACCTCCCACCAAAACCCACATTTATTTTGATCCCTAAAATAAATATTATATATTATGTATATTAAACAAGTCTACTAAGCCTCTGCCCTAGAAAAAGAGGTTCCCGAATCTAAGCCTGGAACCTGAAATGTTATGTGTTTTCATCAGTGCAGAAAACACAATGTCACTCCCACCCTAGCTCTGCTCCCTACCCGCTGTTCAGATGCAGCCTTGTTTGTGGAACATTCCAGAAGCCATCATGGAGACACCAAGACTCATGAATATGGATTTCCCCATAATTGTGGCAGAATATTTTATTTTAACGAAATCAGCAGTCTAAATCAGCAACCTGTTCGGGGGGGCGAGCATAAACGGGATGTTTATCATTGGATTCAGAGCTTTTAATTGGCCCTATACTCATTAGACATAACAAACACAGGGGGCTTTCTTCTCCGCTGCTGGTAGTGTGTGGAGGATGTCGCCACCATTTCTCAGTGAGGGCAATAGTGATATTCTTCAGTGTGAACTGTGGTGTGTGTGTGTGGCTTTTATAGGAAGACACTAACCTGTCTCTCGTAATTGATCTCGCTCTAGGTTTCCTATGCTCGTCCTAGCTCAGCCTCCATTAGAGATGCAAATTTGTACGTCAGTGGCTTGCCAAAAACCATGACTCAGAAAGAACTGGAGCAGCTCTTTTCGCAGTACGGACACATCATTACCTCGCGCATTCTGGTGGACCAGGTGACCGGTGAGTAGGAGCCCCCCCCCCCCTTCTCTGCAGATCCTCTCAAGCTCTGGCCTCACAACCACAGACCACGTGTAACCATGCCAGCCCAGGTCCTCTACATCCGGCTTCTTCACCTGCTGATGGGGGTGGGGGGTTGCTGAGGTGTATTGTGGGGAAGAACTCATTCTGATTGGCTGGACCTGGCTCCCAAGTGGGTGGACCTTGCCTCCCAAGTGGGTGGTCCTATGCCCTCCCAGGCCCCAGCCCAGTCATGTGAAATCCATAGATTAAGGCCTAATGAATTTATTTCAATTGACTGATTTCCTCCTTCAAAATCTTGAAATTGTTGCATGTTGTGTTTATTTATATTCAGTATAATTTGGCAATTTTGGGTTGCTTTTATATAAGAACGTGACTGCAGAGCAAGTGGCTACTTATTTTTCGAGAAGGAATCTTATTCCTGCTTCCCCGTTTGCAAATATGTTGAACCCGGTAGTTTGACTACAGGGATATCATTGACTTGTGGGGTTTGTGGTGCTGATTTTGAAAAGGAAGACTTCCATTTCAAATATCAGTTATAGGCTTGATGTTTCAGTGACTCAGTTTGACCACAAATGTGTTTCAGTTATGCTGCTCATCACATTATTTTCCACCAAGTATATTAGCATGACCTTGCGATAGACTAGCGCTGTCTTTCTTAATCCTGGTCCTGGGGACCCAAAAGGGTGCATATTTTAGTTTTGTGGGTGTAGTGATAGGGCAAAAACAAATGTGGACCCCTTTGTGTCCCCAGGACCATGATTTAGAAGCACTGGTATTCTGTCCAGGGGGTGTACTTGTACATCATGCTGCCTCATGCTACAGAAACAGAAGAGAGAACTGCCCATAGGGAAGGAGTCTGTCTCGGACAGGGCTTACTTACTATAATGACATGTAGCTAACCAAGTCACTCAGGGTCACAATATTGCATCTGTCTTAACATGTGACACTTACATGTCTCACTCTGGTCCCCAGGTGTCTCCAGAGGAGTGGGTTTTATCAGGTTTGACCGGCGAATCGAAGCGGAACAAGCCATCAAGTGCCTGAACGGTGAAAAGCCGCCAGGCGCCACAGAGCCCATCATGGTGAAGTTTGCCAACAACCCCAGCCAGAAGACCAGCCAGGCACTACTCTCCCAGCTGTACCAGTCGCCCAATCGAAGGTACCCTGGACCCCTTGCACAGCAGGCACAGCGCTTCAGGTACAGTAAAGGGGCACACCAAAAACATACCCACTTACCTACCACGTTCTGATTAGACCTAAACAAAGTCATAGCCTAGCTACAATGATATAGAATCAATTTATTCCTCACGGGTGAAAGGAATTATAGAGCCCTATAAAATCCGTTGGAATGTTTCACCTCGTTCCATTTAGTTTTATCCCAAATTCAATTTTCTCCGTTTTGTTTTTAGATTTGTCCGTTTTTCAGGTTTTCTCAAAATCTAACTTTTTTAATAGAACATCACATTGATGTTCTATTGCTTAAACCACATCACTTTTAGAATTTTACATTTTTGGGTGTAGATAACCTTTAATTCAAGTGTGCACCAGCAAAAGACTGGCTTGGTTAGCGATGTTTCTGTAGCACACAAGTGATTGCAGAGTTTGCTAAAACAATCACCAGGCATAGACTACTTTGTAGTTAACATTTAATTGAAAAAGTTTTTATGAGAGCCTTTCCATCTACCAGAAGATGGTTGTCATTAGCATCATCGTTAACGGCTACACAAAGTGGTCGACAAATGCGCATACACAGACGGGCATTCCCGCGCCATTGCCTCTCCAGTAAGTTGAAAGAAAATATGATTAACTTATGCATTTTGTTCATATCATAATCTTGGGAAAATGTATACATTTTCTAATGAATTCAATACATTTAGTTGATTTCCTACTAAGTTCAATAGATTTTTTAATATTGTAGAATTCAGTTTTAATGTCTGTATTCTGTGATTCCGTTCTCATCGATTTTATAGGGCCTTAGCATTTCAGTTGTCTCACTTAACAGTGGAATACTATTGTCTACGTTACATTACAACACTCTGTTTTACTTATCAAAGCATCCAGAATTATTCTGAATACTGACGGTATTAATATTTCAACCATATTTGTACTTTGCTGTACTCCTCCTGTTGCTAATATCTAATCTTGTTGAATTTAAACATGGGTTTTGGGGATTTTGCAACTTCGGGAGTATTTTGGTCATTATTGACTTGACTGTTTGAAAGCGCCCTTGAATAAAAGGCAAACGCTCGTTAATGGGCTGTCCAAATTGACTTAACCATTTGATTTTTGGCAACCTTTTAATGGAATTGAATGTATTCTAATTCTAACTATCGTGTAAGCCTAATAKCTTAACCATATTTTTCTTCCTTAGTGACTCACTTTGTTTTTGCATATTTGTGCACTTGCAGTTCATAATGACTTTTTATTCCTTTTCATCATGCTTCTTGACCATATAATGATACACATTTGCCCTTTACACTGATATCTGTGTGAATATACTACACAACATAAACAAGGTTATTTGGAAGTAATTTCCCCGGCGATATCCTGAGAGTGAATTTGCTTTTAACTCGTGACAATCTGTGCATTGGCATCTTGAATGAATGTGTTCGACTTCATCAATGTTCTGCAGACTACAGTATGTGCTTCAACTGATCTCCACTTTCTTCATTTCAGGTTGGACAATCTGTTAAACATGGCATACGGAGGAGTCAAGAGGTAGTGTATCTATTTTGACTGATATTTTATACTAGATTTCTGTGTCAAAAGTGGACATTGCAAATTTCGATTGGGCTATATTTCTCAGGAAATGTCAGTTGCATTTTGACACATTGCGTGTTTTCCACCCGAGATCGGGTTTGTTTGGCCTAGATCTTTTTCCATGACTACGTTCAGTGGATGTATAGGCTGTTGGTTTGAGCGATTCAGGGGTGAGTGTATGGCATTCACTATAGCGACTACAATTGAGGTTGGTGGTCAATGAAATATTCTGGCATTTGTGTAAGCTAGTGCCTGTTTGTATGTTGCGGCTGTGTTGTCTTTGACAACGTGTGTGGGGGTGGGTGGGGGGGATTGCGTGTGTGTGTGAAGGAGAGCGTGTCAGGGGTGAACACTGCTGCACTCTGAGGCTGATTCACGTTGGCAGGAGAAAGGCCAGTGACAGGTCACATGTCACACAGTAAACGCATACCTGATACTATAACCCTGGGCGCTCTTTCCCTCTGCCTACCCTACATGCACTGCCACTGGGGCTGATCTCTGAATTTCCCGCTTGTTATTTGAGATCTGACTGATTGAAGCAGTTTAGCTTTAGGACCCAGTCACAATAGGTTAATTTATTCACAATAAAGCAACGTGTCTGCCCACAGACCTTGAATTAATACTGCTTTTCCTCGTAGTTCTCCATTGCACTCCATGTCAAACTCCATGTCGTGTCCTGTTTTAAACAACCGAGCATCAGTGTTACATCAGCCGCCTCTCAGGAACTTCAGACTCCAGTATGGCATTTTGTTTGAGATGAATATCCCACACTGCCTTCCTGAAGCATGATTGAATTGCATTTTTTCAGAAGTTCAAACGCCATCCTTCCCTTCACTGGGCGATGGTAGACTTGGTAGCCAAATCCCAGGATCATTGATGCTCTGAGCACACCTGTTCTGGTGCATGTTCCCTGAGGGGTTAACTGGAGCAGATAATCTTATCTGACACTGCTGAAATAATGAATGCCCTCCTGTGAACTTTGCTTTTTGTTTCCTCAAACTGCAAAACCATGATTACCTACGAGCTGGAATGTAATTGTCTTTGTAGCCTAAATCCCAATTTCATAGGGAGCTACTTCCCTCCTGTTTTTTTAGGTTTTCCAGGATATCTTAGAACTGGGCCATTTAAGGCCAAGGTGTAGTCAATCACGTGATGTCCCTGTGTTTTCTATAATACACTGAGTGTACAAAACATGAAACTTATTTTGGTTCAAATCCCGTTAACGGGATCGATTTGACAACATCCGGTGAAATGGCAGAGCGCCAAATTCAATTATTATTATTWTTTTTTTTTACTTTCATACATTCACAAGTGCAATACACCACCAAATTAAAGCTGAACTTCTTGTTAATCTAGCCACTGTGTCTGATTTCAAAAAGTCTTTACGCCGAAAGCAAACCATGCCTTTATCTGAGGACAGCACCCCATCAAACATACACAGACAATCATATTTCATCCTGCCAGGCGCGACACAAAAGTCAGAAATAAATATTTAATTCATGCCTTACCTTTGAAGAACTTCTTCTGTTGGCACTCCAATATGTCCCATAAACATCACAAATGGTCCTTTTGTTCGATTAATTCCGTCGTTATATCTCCAAAATGTCAATTTATTTTGCGCATTTGATAAAAAAAAACACCGGTTCCAACTCGCGCAACATGACTACAAAATATCTTATAAATTACCTGTAATCTTGATCCAAACATTTCAAACAACTTTCCTAATAAAACTTTAGGTATTTTTTTACGTAAATAATCGATCAAATTTAAGACGGGATAAACTGTGTTCAATACCGGAGGAAAACAAAGAAAGCTCGTGCCAGGTCGTGCGCATCAAAACATTAGAGAGCCCTAGGCTGGACCCTCGTTCTGGACAGCCGTACTTCTTCATTTCTCTAAAGAAAAACATCAACTAATTTCTAAAGACTGTTGACATCCAGTGGAAGCTATAGGAACTGCATGCATATTTCTATTAAAACGGGCTTACCGTAGAAATCCAATGGAAAACAGATTGACCTCAAAACAAAATTCCCTGGATGGATTGTGCTCGGGGTTTCGCCTGCCAAATCAGTTCTGTTATAGTCACAGACATTTTTCAAACCGTGTTAGAAACTTTAGAGTGTTTTCTATCCGAATCTACCAATTATATGCATATCCTAGCTTCTGGGCCTGAGTAGCAGGCAGTTTACTTTGGGCACACTTTTCATCCGGATGTGAAAATAGCGCCCCTAAGCCTAGAGAAGTTAAAACCTGCTCTTTCCATGACAGACTGACCATGTGAATCCAGGTGAAAGCTATGGTCCCTTATTGATGTCACGTGCTAAATCCACTTCAATCAGTGCAGATGAAGGGGAGGAGACAGGATAAAGAAGGATTTTTAAGCCTTGAAACAATTTACATGGATTGTGTATGTCTGCTATTCAGAGGGTGAATATAAGTGCCCTTGAATGAGGCATGGTAATAGGTGCCAGGTGCACCGGTTTGTGTCAAGAACTGCAATGCTGCTGTTTTTCACACTCAACAGTTTCCCGTGTGTATGAAGAATGGTCCACCACCCAAAGGACAACCAGCCAACTTGACACAACTGTGGGAAGCATTGGAGTCAACATAGACCAGCATTCCTGTGGAACGCTTTCAACACCTTCTAGAGTCCATGCCCCAACAGATTGTCTGTTCTGAGGGCAAAAGGGGGGATACAACTCAATATTAGGAAGGTGTTCTTAATGTTTTGTACACTGTTCGAAAAGACCGCTTGAAATTTCAGCCTGTTTTGGTGGGATGGAGCTTTGGCCTGCCTGATGACATCACCAGTTAGTAAATTAGTTAATAGACCAATAAGAAATAGTTCCAAATCTGTCTGCCAATAACATCTAGTTTTCAGTTTTCCTCAGACCACTCCCAGACATTGTAGCAAAATTCTTGCTTGAGAAATTGCTAAGAAGCTATTTTTGTTTGTTTTCAATTAAAATGGTCAAAATTAATCACTGTAAGCTAACCCTTTGACACGTACGAACACACGGGTGGGATCATACTATTGTGGCTCCTGCAGCGTACGCTCAAACCGGTGTGATTTAGAACACTTATTTAGAACAGGCAGTTACGATTGATGCAACAGTCAGCGTTGGAGCTGACCACACTGTTTATTCACAGAAACATTTTGCACAAACACAATCTTTATAATGTAATGTCCTCAGTGTGAGCAGTTTTATTTTTGGATGCAATGTTATCAGTGCGCTGTTAAATTGGGGCCTTTTCTTTAGACTGTTGCGATGTGCATAATAGCAAAGTTAACCAGCATATTGGTGTTTAGAACGATGAAGCGGAACCAGCAGCAGAGTTAGGAGACAAGAACAGCCCTTTCCTTAATTGTCTAAGAAAAGTGAGGAGAGGGAGAACCCAAACTTAATTAGGCCTATAATCAATATCCTAACTGTTAAATGTCCCTGCTTATAAATCATATATACAGTACCAGTCAAAGGTTTGGACACCAAATCATTAAAGGGTTTTTCTTTGTTTTTGCTCATTTATTCATTGTAGAATAATAGTGAAGCCATCAAAACTATGGAATCATGTAGTAACCAAG
Organism: Salvelinus sp. IW2-2015; assembly: GCF_002910315.2. NCBI lineage: Eukaryota > Metazoa > Chordata > Actinopteri > Salmoniformes > Salmonidae > Salvelinus > Salvelinus sp. IW2-2015. Next base: position 18,646,995 of record NC_036876.1, read on the forward strand.
AAAATGTTTAACAAATTAAAATGTATTATATATTTAAGATTCTTCAAACTAGCCAACCTTTGCTTTGATGACAGCTTTGCACTCTTTACATTCTCTCAACCAGCTTCATGAGGTAGTCACCTGGAATGTTTTTCCAACAGTCTTGAAGGAGTTCCCATATATGTTGAGCACATGTTGGCTGCTTTTCCATCACTCTGCAGTCCAAACCATCTCAATTGGGTTGAGGTCGGGTGATTGTGGAGGCCAGGTCATCTGATGCAGCACTCCATCACTCTCCTTGGTCAAATAGCCCTTAAACAGCCTGGAGGTGTGTTTGGGGTCATTGTCCTTTTGAAAAACAAATGATAGTCCCACTAAGTGCAAACCAGATAGGATGGCGTATCGCTGCAGAATGCTGTGGTAGCCATGCTGGTTAAGTGTGCCTTGAATTCTAAATAAATCACTGACAATGTCACCAGCAAAGCACCATCACACCTCCTCGTCCATGCTTCACGGTGGGAACCACACATGCGGAGATAATCTATTCACCTACTCTTCGTCTCACAAAGGCGGTTTGCAGCAATTCGACCATGAAGGCCTGAGCCACGCAGTCTCCTCAGAACAGTTGATGTTGAAATGTGTCTGTTACGTAAACTCTGTCAAGCATTTATTTGGGCTGCAATCTGAGGTGCAGTTAATTGCCGATTTCTGAGGCTGGTAACTAATGAACGTATCCTCTACATCAGAGTTAACTCTGCGTGTTCCTTTCATGTGGCGGTCTTCATGAGAGCCAGTTTCATCATAGTGCTTGATGGATATCGCGACTGCACTTGAAGAAACTTTCAAAGTTCTTGAAATTTTCTGGATTGACTGACCTTCATGTCTTAAAAGTAATGATGGACTGTTGTTTCTCTTTGCTTATTTGAGCTGTTCTTGCCATAATATGGACTTGGTATTTTACCAAATAGGGATATCTTGTCACAACACAACTGATTAGCTCAATTAAGAAAGAAATGCATTCCCCAAATTAACAAGACACACCTGTTAATTGTAATGCATTCCAGGTGACTACCTCATAAAGCTGGTTGAGAGAATGCCAAGTGTGCAAAGCCCTCATCATCAAGGCGAAGGGTGGCTACTTTGATGAATCAAAAATGTATTTTGATTTGTTTAACACTTATTTGGTTACTATATGATTCCAAATGTGTTATTTCATAATTTTGATATCTTCACTATTATTCTACAATGAAAAAATAACGAAAAACCCTGCAATAAGTAGGTTTGTCCAAACTTTTGACTGGTACTGTAAATACAGTGCTTTCGGAAATTATTCAGACACCTTCCCTTTTTCCACATTTTATGTTAAAGCCTTATTCTAATATTGATAAAAAWATATATATTTATCAGTCTACACACATTATCCCATAATGAAAAAGCGAAAAAACAGTTTTTTAGACATTTTTGCAAATGTATAAAAAAAATAAAAACATACATAAGTATTCAGACCCTTTGCTATGAGACTCATGACTGGGGTGAAGGTTCACCTTCCAACAGGACAACGACCCAAAGCACACAGCCAAGACAACGCAGGAGTGGCTTTGGAACAAGTCTCTGAATGTCCTAGAGTGGCCCCGGCCAGAGCCCTGACTTGAACCTGATCCAACATCTCTAGAGAGACCTGAAAATAGCTGTGCAGCGACGCTCCCCATCCAACCTGACAGAGCTTGAGAGGATTTTTCAGAGTAGAAACTCCCCAAATACAGATGTGCCAAGACTTGAAGCTGTAATTGCTGCCGAAGGTGCTTCAACAAAGTACTGAGTAAAGGGTCTCATGTGATATTTCAGTTTATTTGTAATAAAAAAACAACTGTTTTTGCTTTATCGTTGTAAGAAATAATGCTCCAGCATTGTGTGTAGATTGAGGTGGGGGCGGGAGAAATGTAATCCACTTTAGAATAAGGCTGTAAGGTAACAAAATGTGGGAAAAGTCAAGGGGTCTGAATACTTTCCGAATACAATGTATCTACAAAAGTAATACAGATCCTGTTCTGATGCCTGTTTGAGTGTTTCTTTAACAGCAGGCTCGTTCTGTGAGCACCAAGCCTCACGGGACCACATGTCAGAAACAATTTCACAAATTTGGCTGTTTTTAGTCTTTGTTATGCTGTAATGAGGGCTTTACACTTTTTTTTCGTTAGACCAGCCTCTCTGGTATTATTTATAATTTATTTCGTGTTTACAGTGTTCCACATTTCCTTGATCTCCTTATTTTTATTACCATTATTACTATTATAATAATAAGTACTGTTGTTGTCATTAGTAGGCTTAGTATAGCAGCCGTGTATAACCACCATCGAGCTGTAGGCCTAAGAGCTCATCCTTTGTAGTCTTAATACCGTAACTTACTCAGGCTTATGTTTCAATACTTATATAGGCTACTGTGTCAATCAATCATTTATTTGTTCGTGTCAATCACACAGCATTTGAGTCATTCCTGTTTTCAAATACAATCAAGCATTTTAGTTTTTAGAATAGAATAACAAAGCGACCATTGAACAATAAATGGTCCTAAACCGTTTTGGAAATTGTATTCACGAATGAATGAAACACTTTTTAGTCTTTCCTGTTATAAAGGCTTTACAACAAAAAAACAGCACCTGGTTGGCACACAATAATATACATGTAGTGCTGGCTCCTTGATTTTGCAGAGAGCCACATCAATTTACAGAAATACTTATAATAAACATTGATAAAAGATACAAGTGTTACACATGGAACTTTAGATAAACTTCTCCTTAATGCAACCGCTGTGTCAGATTTCAAAAAAGCTTTACGGAAAAAGCACACCATGCAATAATCTGAGTTCGGCGCTCAGACACAAAAACAAGCCATACAGGTACCCGCCATGTTGTGGAGTCAACAGAAGTCAGAAACAGCATTCTAAATATTTGTTTTGTTTGATAAAGTCCATAATTTATGTCCAAATACCTCCTTTTTGTTCGCGCGTTTAGTTAAAAAATCCCAAATCATGACGCGCAGGCCAGACTAAAAAGTCAAAAAGTTCCATTACAGTTCATTACAGAAATTACAGAAACATGTCAACACGATATACAGAAACTATAATGATAAATTAATAAGGCACTTACTTTGATAGGAATGCACACATTTCCAAGTTATTTGTAGTGAAGGCAATTTTGACGCCAGCCGGAAAATGTGCCAGGGAGGAAAAAGTTTGTCCATGGGCTCTTGTCAAAGAGAGAAGTTTGTCCAGCTCAGTAATGGCTCAAGCGTAAATTGTCTGCAACAGTGAAATGGGCTACTTCTATGTGAATTAATGAGGCGGACACACACCTCAATTTGAACTGTTAGAAAATTATTTGAAATTGAGAAGTTGTAACATAGCCTATAGATAATTAGTAGGCAGCGTGCCTTGGTTTGAGGGCAGCGTATGTTAACTGTCCTGGTGCGTAACAATCACATTTTGGAGCAGAAAGTAAATTCTGACATCACGTGCATAAAAAAAAATCACTGTTAGAGATATTTGGAACTCACACGTGAAAAGGTTAATTGTTACCCAAAAATGATTTCATATTTGAGATAGAAACTGCTGCATTGGACCTTTGAGCTGGTCAAGTGGCAATGAGAAAATGGGTCAATTTTGGTTTTGGCATAGTTCAAACTTAATGTAGCCATGTACAAGCAGTTGAAAGGGATTGTGTCAAGTGAACATCTCTTTTGTGCCATTTAGATAAAACCTAAAAGCAATTTAATGAGTTCAATGAAAAGTCACTGAAATACCATTGTACAATAATACTGTGTCACCTCCTTCAGCAATGCTTGTCTGTCAGTAATGCTTGTCTGCTGTGTGGGTTTTGCATTGACCCATGCTGGTGTCTGTGTTTTACAGCAGGTTCTCCACCATGGCCATCGATGGGGTGACCAGCCTGGCTGGCATCAACATCCCGGGGCATGCGGGCACCAGCTGGTGCATCTTCGTCTACAATCTGGCTCCAGATGCAGACGAGGGCATCCTGTGGCAGACGTTTGGACCATTTGGCGCTGTCACAAATGTTAAGGTCATCCGCGACTTCAACACAAATAAGTGCAAAGGGTTCGGATTTGTCACAATGACTAACTATGACGAGGCAGCCATGGCCATCGCCAGCTTGAACGGATACCGCCTCGGGGACAGAGTTCTGCAAGTCTCGTTCAAAACCAACAAAACGCACAAAGCCTAATCTCCATTTCAGATTGTTTATAGAAAATGGAAAAACATTCAATGGAAACCTACTGACCATAAACTTTCTACATTAGTAAAAACATCTATGTAAATCAGTGTTACGTAAGGAAACTATATTTAGCGTCCAATGTTTTCTTTTTCTTTCATTACTAGGCTTAGCAACTTCTTAAAATGCTTTGCTTTGAACTTTGCGTGTAATGTAGCATTTCAATTCATGTCTTTAAAGATAGACCATTTAAAATGATACTAAACTTTTTTGTTGTTTTGTTGCACATCTGCTTTGAACCAGTAAGTCAAAGGCTTTGTGTAGTGATTTATTTTGTATCTTTCTGTGTCCTGATTTGCCTTAGGTGCGTTTGCGACTTAATTGGTTAACCAAGTAATTATTTTGGATTATTCATAGTTTTCCTTAATTTTTWGTATTTGTTTATCGTAATATGAGTTGGTTATTGGTTGGCTGCATAATGTTGCTTATTGTATGGAATGTATGGGGAAAAAAAGAATAACCTAACGCAGTAACTTGCCAAAGAGCTAAGAACCTCTCTGATGTGGGTTTAAAAAGCATCTATTTTTATATAAATTCAAATTTGGAGAAACTTTTTACTGGACCTGGAACAAATATTTTGACTTGGATACTAAGTAGATATATCTTCATATGACACCTTGTGAGCTTTTGAACTTTACCAGAACGTGTATGATGTATGAGATGTATGATGTAAAAGATACCTTTTGAGATATTTGTAATATCTTTCGATTTTAGAATCAATGGTAGTGCTGGTTTCATTTGTAAAATATGTGGGTTATCCTATCATCCTGGTTGTGATGACTAGAAACTCACATTCAGATTTGATTTGGAGACACAGACAGAAAAATGCAAAGGTTTATTCGCAAAAGTGCATGCCAAATGATAAAATGGAAATATCTTAAAAAGGTTAAAGGAGGATAAATATCACTTCTTCCTAAATGATTCCCTTCAGACAGAGCTCTTGGTGTTTTGTGGTGTACTTACTATATCATTAAAGACTCATTTTGTCTATATATTAAACAAATAAGGGTTTTACCTGGTTTGTATGAAAAGGAGTGGACAAGCCGACAAAGGCAGCATCTAAAGAAAACTAGTTTGAATGAAGAATGGAAAGGATTTACTCCTGAGTTCACAGCTATGTAAATAAGTCATTTTTTATGTTGAGTATTTGGCTATCTTATTTTGTTTATTTTATGGGACTTTATGGGGAAGTGCTTTTTTAATTTATGAGTACGTATAGTATGATTTGTATTTTCGATATTGCCTTTGATTTCAGTTTGACTCAAAGTTGTTACATTCAGTTGAAATAATTTATTTGTTGTCCTATGGACTAGCATTACAGTGTAAGATTCATTGGTGGTTTGGTCTTTAGATAGTCTTGCTTCTTCTATTTAGAAAACTACAGACATTTCAGTTGGTTTGTTTTTTATATATATATATATATATATATATATATATATATATATATATATATATATATATATATATAAAAAGCAAACCAACTGAAATTTGTTCAAATGTTTTTCACAATTTTTCACTATATATATATATAGTAAAAAATTTATACAAACCACAGTTTTTCACAATTTGATTACCTTTTACCATATTCATTTATACTGTACGTAATGCATATAACCTCTCTTAAAAATCGTAAAAGGTGTATATTGCTTTATTCACTTTGGGGAAGGACAATGAAGCAGTTCCATGACCAGAGTAAAAAGCGTTGCAAGAGATTGCTGAACGTCTTGCTTATCTCGAATAAACAGACGCTGGTCAAGCCTTAGATACACAGAATACTGCACCTGCATCCTGCTTTGTATTTAACTAATTATTAGTCATGCGTCCCCTTAAAACAAGCAGTGTGTGCATTATATATTTATCTTTGCAACTGTTTTTCTTTCTGGTTTGACTTGTTTCTGTTTTGGGTTACTTACTTGTACAAGTTAAACTTTGATTATAGATTAGCTGTGACACAACTGCTGCAGTGGGGGAGGGGCCTCTCACTGGTCTTGATTGAGGGTAACTGTTAACGAACCCGAGGGGGYGGGGGGGGGGGGGGGGGYGCATGACAAAATTAGTCCCCCTGCCCCACTATAACTCAATTCTAAATGTAAGAATGATTATTTATTTGAGGTTTTACAATATGACTTTGTTCACAGCATTTTGGGGATAGAATATATCTTTTGAGTATTTAAAAGTATGTCCGTGTTATTTTGTGTTTGGAATACTTTGTATGTTTTTCATGTTCAGTACATCAATAAATACGTTGAAGGGAAATGCACCTCTGTGGCTGGACCCTGTGTTCAGCACAACCCTCAAGTTAAGTCTCAGACATTGCACATTTCTTACATTTTGTGTAAAATACCATTCCTGAGGCAATGAGTCACACACAGCATGTCCATGTGGAATTTACTTTTGTAGTGCTGTTTGATTGATATCCATACCCTAGTTTTTCTTCATATTGCTTTTCACTCTAAAGGGAACGGGTAGCGCCTGGCCACCAGTGAATTGCAGGTGGAAAGGTTAGTGCAGGTCTTAAAGCAAACAGTTGGACTTAATGGTCTGTGACCATAGCAAAACACTTTTTTTTTGGTATTTAGTTCAAGGTCTTTTGGGTTTTGATTTACAAATAAGATAGATTTGATTTACTTATTTTACATTATTTACTTGTGTTTTCTGTCTTTGGGCGGATATTCAGTGGGGGGTATAGTTATAAAGATAACCCTGTCCTTTCTAGTCTGTTACGTTGCACTGTGTGTGTGGCCCACATCACCAAGGCTGCGGGGGTCAGACGCTGACACATGGCCTATATGGCTGCGCGTGATCAGGAAACTATTTTCAAAACCCGCAACAAGTTTTAAATCAAATWTTATTTGTCATATGCCTCGTAAACAGGAGTAGACTAACTGTGAAATGCTTATTTACGGGCAATTCTCAACAATGCAGAGAGGAGGAAAATAGAGAAATAGTAGAAATACCCCTTGAATGTTTTAGTAGAGAGCTCTTCTTTGTCTACACCCATTCAGCGTCGTTCACACCCTCTTAAACGTTAGCCCCACCCAGCCCCACCCATCTCTTGTAAGGATTTACATGAGGTCATGTGCTAAACAGTGAGGACGGTAGTGTACAACCACAGATTTCAAGATTAAAGGCTGGTTTATACTACATCTATCGACATGTCTGTATACAGTTGTAGCAGTGACATTAAAATTTTATTGTGTCCGACATAAAACTTGCTGTTGCAACGAAAAAGTATGAACACAAAAACGACAGGTTGCATGACATCAGCAGCCTGGTGGTCTAAAATAGCATAACTGGTGTATTTTAACACCAATAAACCCATCCGTTGAACATACTGAATTCATTTTTAATCTAGCAAATAAGGCAACTAAAAGCAACTTTCTAAACAATGTTAGCTTGTTAGCTGGGTAGCTTATGTTAAGTTAGCTGGCTAGCCAGTTCAAATAATGACCATATCAAATAAACTCAGCAAAAAAAGAAACGTCCTCTCACTGTCAACTGCATTTATTTTCAGCAAACTTAACATGTCTGTATGAACATAAGATTCAACAACTGAGACATAAACTGAAAAACATGGGCCTGCTCCTACCTATCTCTCCCCGATTTGGTCTTACATACCTACATCTCCAACTAACGTCAAACTTCTGCGTTGTCGTGCTGCTTTGCTGTTTGTTGCAACTTAGCTACCTGCCAAACTTTTAGTTTTTTAGTTTTAATGACTGTTTCGTCAAAACTCTGCATTTAACACATTTGCCAACATCTTAGTTTTTTCCTCACTCACTTTTCCTCACGTTCCAACAACCAAGCCAGGCTACCAAGAGCTCAACTCATCCAACGCTCTCTATAGAACTAAAAAAAGGAATGTGCCTATTTCCAGCGTGTGAGTTCGACTCCAATTGTTGGGCATTACATACTGTAACTGTATGTTTTGTATCTCCCATGGCTACAGACACTGGGGACACGCCCAACACAGCTCTGAGAGGCTGCACCAAATGATAAAACACGCAGCCGAGCCGGTGCGAAGCAAGGAACCGCCGGCGACCAGCTAATGACAACCGACCCAGCCATCACCCTCCCCCTGCGCTTCTTTCTTGCTCCTCACATTCAACGAGAGACAGACAACAACACAGTTGTAAGAGGTGCTGGTAGGGGAGTACACAGCCATGGAAGGAGCATCTAGCATCTAAGTTCCCGGCGGCGCTGGGAAATGTTTGTTCCCTTGGACTGTCGGCGAATCTGCTGGGGCACTCGCGTGCTATTAAGTGCTTAATCTGCAACACGTTCGTAGTTCGTAGTCACGGGGAAAGGTCCAATGGATACCTTCAAAAATGTATTGAACTTAATGCAGCTAAAAAGGATTATTACTCTCCATGAAGAAATCAAAAAATGTGACCAAGCGCCATGAACTGAATAAGGATTCCATAAGACTATCGGCATCTTTAAATGCTTCCTATCAAAACATCCAAGAGGATTATAATGGGACCTTCCTGGACTATGATACATTTCCACCACTGCACCCCCTCTACTAGCTCCGGGTGAGTGTAAATTAATGCATGTCGGAACTAGAAAGAAGGAGAGGAATCATTCTAGTCGCACCTACCTTCTTCCCCCCGCGTCCAGACTTAAGACTTTCAAATCGCTTTGAGCCCCTATACCAGCTGTCTTCTGCCGGAGACATGGGTGTTCCCTCCATGGCTGTGGATGCCCCTCCAGCTACCTCTCCCTGTCCTAGTCAATCAACTGCCTACGCACAGCCTGGACCACAGCAGCCCCCCTCCACTGGGCCGTAACCTCTGGATCAGAGCTCTTTCCCTTTGGCTGTTGTGGCCTGCACGCGACCAGCGTCTCAGCAGKCCTCTTCTGAGATGAGTTCTGTGGCTCTGGCCTCACAATCAGCTTCGAGACATGGCAGAGGCTGGATCATTCTGGCTATTGTGATAGGGAGTTTGATGGTGCGGCATGTATCTGTACCTGGGGCAAAGACTTTGTGGAATGTAGTAGAATTTGGTGGGAGTTCCTTTGTTCTACTGTGAAACTCTCTCTCTCCATACTGCATGAAAAGGGGGAGAGAGTCTCCACCAGGAATTCACGACCTGAGATAACAGAACCTGGGTGTAGGAGAGAGTGAGAAGCCATGATCTATACCCAGAAGGGGCCACGTCATGACACCTATGAACCAGAGTTATACTGTTAGCACTGAGGTGGCGTACCCTAGCAGGAAGTCCACTCTGTGCAGCTCACCCTGCACTAATATAAATAACCTGAGCATTTCCACCTCTGCTAAGCTTCCCAGTAAAGCAAGAAAAACAATCAAGCATCCCAAAAAAGTGTTAAAAACAGCCCACGTTAACATACAGTGCATTCGGAAAGTATTCAGACCCCTTGACTTTACAGCCTTATTCTGAAATATATTTTTTTATATCCTCAGCAATATACACACAATACCCCATAATAACAAAGTGAAAACAGGTTGTTAGTCATTTTTGCATATTTATTACAAATAAAAAACAGAAACATTCAGACCCTGTGCAATGAGACTCGAAGTTGAGCTTAGATCATGTTTTCATTGATCATTCTTGAGATGTTTCTACAACTTGATTGGAGTCCACCTGTGGTAAATTCAATTGATTGGACATGATTTGGAAAGGCACACACCTGTCTATATAAGGTCCCACAGTTGACAGTGCATGTCAGAGCAAAAACCAAGCTATGAGGTCGAAGGAATGGTCCGTAGAGCTCCGAGACAGGATTGTGTTGAGGCACAGATCTGGGGAAGGGTACAAAAAAATGTCTGCAGCATTGAAGGTCCCCAAGAGCACAGTGGCATCCATCATACCTAAATGGAAGAGGTTTGGAACCACCAAGACTCTCCATAGAGCAATCTGAGCAATCGGGGGAGAATGGCCTTGGTTAGGGACTCTTACAGAGCTCTAGTTCCTCTGTGGAGATGGGAGAACCTTCCAGAAGGACAGCCATCTTTGCAGCACTCCACCAATCAGGCCTTTATGGTAGAGTGGACAGACGGAAGCCACTCTTCAGTAAAAGGCACATGACAGCCCGCTTGGAGTTTGCCAAAAGGCACTTAAAGACTCTCATATCATGAGAAACAAGATTCTCTGGTCTGATGAAACCAAGATTGAACTCTTTGGCCTGAATGCCAAGTGTTACGTCTGTAGGAAACCTGGCGCCATCCCTACTGTAAAGCATGGTGGTGGCAGCATCATGCTGTGGGGATGTTTCTCAGCGGAAGGGACTGGGGACACTAGTCAGGATCGAGGGAAAGATGAACAGAGCAAAGTACAGAAAGATCCTTGATGAAAACCTGCTCCAGAGCGGATGACTAGGGTGAAGGTTCACCTTCCAACAAGACAACAACCCTAAGCACACAGCCAAGACAATGCAGGAGTGGCTTCGGGACAAGTTTCTGCATGTCCTTGAGAGGCCCAGCCAGAGCCCGGACTTGAACCTGACCCAAGAAGATTCAATGATGTAATCACTGCCAAAGGTGCTTCAACAAGAACTGAGTAAAGTGTCTGAATACTTATGTAAATGTGATATTTCAGTTTTTCCAAATCAATAATCAATATGCAGAAACAGTTTGTGATATATTGAAAACCTAGACATAAAATGTACTACTTACAGATACAAGTAAATGTGATATTAAAAAAAAAAAAAAAATTAGCAAGAATTTCTAAAAACCTGTTTTTGCTTGGTCAATATTGGGTATTATAAACTTTTACAATCACATGTATGTACAATATTGATATGAAAAAGTGTTTGTACACCAAAGAAAAACATTAYCTATGCAGCTGTAATTAAATAAAAAAATACACTGAATTATTATTATTATTATCAAATTATTAACATCCCCTCTTGACCAATTTTAGAATAAGGTTGTAACATAACAAATGTGGAAAAAGTCAAGGGGTCTTTATACTTTTCGAAGGCGCAAATTTGCTAGTAACAGATGACATTCATATCCTGACAATCTCTGAAACTCACCTGTATTATTACCACTGTATCATCAAATGTTTWATCTATTGTATAAGATCTACAGAAAAGACTGAAATGCAAAAGGTGGAGGTGTGGCTGTTAATATTCAGAACCACAGTCCTGTATAGCTTAGAGAGGATCTCATGTTAAATACTGTTGAAGTAATATGGCTACAGGTTCATCTGCCTCACCTAAAGCCCATTATGGTGGGAAGCTATAGACCACCAAGTGCTAACAGTCAGTATCTGGATAACATGTGAAATGCTTGATAGTATATGTGATATTTATAGAGAGGTATATTTTCTGGGTGATTTAAATATTGACTGGCTTTCATCAGGCTGCCCAATCAAGAGAAAGCTTCAATCTGTAACTAGTGTCTGCAATCTGGTTCAGGTTATCAATCAAACTATCAGGGTAGTTACAAACAGCACAGGAATTAAATCATCAACATGTACTGATCACATCTTTACTAATGCTGCAGGAATTTGTTTGAAAGCAGTATCGAAATCCACCGGATGTAGTGATCACAATATAGTAGCCATATCTAGGAAAACCAAAATTCCAAAGGCTGGGCCTAATATAGTGTTAGACTTCAGGGTGGCTTTTGACGTTATCGATCGTAGTCTGTTGCGGGAAAAACGTATGTGTTATGGCTTTACCCCCCCTGCTATATTGTGGATAAAGAGTTACTTGTCTAACATAACACAGAGGGTGTTATTTAATAGAAGCCTCTCCAACAAAATACAGGTAGAATCAGGAATTCCCCAGGGCAGCTGTCTAGGCCCCTTACTTTTTTCAATCTTTACTAACAACATGCCACTGGCTTTTGAGTAAGCTACCATAGCGACTGAAAGGACTGCAACACTTAACAAAGAGCTGCAGTTAGTTTCAGAATGGGTGTCAAGGAGTAAGTTAACCCTAAATAAAAAACAAATTTAAGCACTGTATTTGAGACAAATCATTCACTAAACCCTAAACCTCAATTAAATATTGTAATGAATAATGTGGTAATTGAGCAAGTTGAGAACTAAACCGCTTGAAGTAACCCTGGATTGTAAACTGTCATGATCAAAACATATAGGGACAACAGTAGTTAGGATGAGGAGAAGTCTGTCCATAATAAAGTGCTACTCTGCATTCTTAACAGCACTATCAACCAGGCAGGTCCTACAGGTCCTAGTTTTGTTACACATGGACTGCTGTTCAGTCATGTAGTCAGGTAACACAAAGATTTTGAGACCTGGGAAAATTGCAATTGGCTCAGAACACGGTAGCACGGCTGGCCCTTGGATGTACACAGAGAGCTAACATTAACTAAACTGCTTGTCTCTCCTGGAGGAGAGATTGACTTCAACACTACTTGTATTTGTGAGAGGTATTGACATGTTGAATCAAATCAAATTGTATTAGTCACATGCGCCAAATACAACAGGTGTAGACCTTACAGTGACATGCTTACTTACGAGCCCCTAACCAACAATGCAGTTTAAAAAAAATATGGATAAGAATAAGAAATAAAAGTCACAAGTAATTAAAGAGCAGCAGTAAAATAACAATAGCGAGACTATATACAGGGGGGTACCGGTACAGAGTCAATGTGCGGGGGCACCGGTTAGTTGAAGTAATATGTTCAGGAGTCTTATGGCTTGGGGGTAGAAGCTGTTTAGGAGCCTCTTGGACCTAGACTTGGCGCTCTGGTACCGCTTGCCATACGGTAGCGGAGAGAACAGTCTATTACTAGGGTGGCTGGAGTCTTTGACCATTTTTAGGGCCATCCTCTAACACCGCTTGGTATAGAGGTCCTGGATGGCAGGAAGCTTGGCCCCAGTGATGTACTGGGCCATTCGCACTACCCTCTGTAGTGCCTTGCGGTCGGAGCCCGAGCAGTTGCCATACCAGGCAGTGATGCAACCAGTCAGGATGCTCTCGATGGTTCAGCTGTAGAACATTTTGAGGATCTGAGGACCCATGCCAAATCTTTTCAGTCTCCTGAGGGGGAATAGGTTTTTTCGTGCCCTCTTCAAGACTGTCTTGGTGTGCTTGGACCATGTTAGTTTGTTGGTGATGTGGACACATTGTTTTAACTACTGGCACACAGCTTGGACACCACAAGACATGTCAGCAGAGGTCTCTTCACAGTCCCTAAGTKCAGAACAGACTATGGGAGGCGCACAGTACTACATAGAGCCATGACTACATGGAACTCTATTRGACATAAATAACTCATGGAAGCAGTAAAATGAGATTTAAAAAAGCAGATAAAAATACACCTTATGGAACAGAGGAGGGTGTGAAGCAACACAAACATAGGCACAGACACATGCATACAAACCCACGATAACATACACACACGTACACATGGATTTTGTGTTGTTGATATGTGGCAGTAGAGTAGGGGCCTTAAGGCACACACTTAATATGTTGTGAAATCTGTTGTGAATGTATTGTAATGTAAAAAAAAATTATAACTGCCTTAATTTTTCTGAACCCCAGGAAGAGTAGCTGCTGCCTTAGAGCACCATTTTTATGGAATGGTCTGCCGATCCATGTGAGAGACGCAGACTCGGTCCCAACCTTTAAGTCTTTACTGAATACTCATCTCTTCAGTAGATCCTATGATTGAGTGTAGTCTGGCCCAGGGGTGCGAAGGTGAAACGGAAAGATACTGGAGCGACGAAACGCCCTTGCTGTCTTTGCCTGGCTGGCTCCTCTCTTCTGTGATTCTCTGCCTCTGACCCTATTACGGGGATGAGTCACTGGCTTACTAGTGCTCTCCATGCTGTCCCTAGGAGGGGTGCATCACTTGAATGGGTTGAGTCACTATCGTGATCTTCCTGTCTGGTTTTGCGCCCCCTTGGGCTTGTGCGATGGAGGAGAACTTCGTGGGCTATACTCGGCCTTGTCTCAGGGTAGTAAGTTGGTGMTCTGTTGATAACCCTCTAGTGGTGTGGGGGCTGTGCTTTTGCAAAGTGGGTGGGGTTATATCCTGCCTGGTTTGCCTCYTCGTCGGACGGGCCACAGTGTCCCCCGACCCCCCAGTCTCAGCCTCCAGTATCTATGCTGCAGTAGTCTATGTGCCGGGGGGCTAGGGTCAGTCTGTGTGTCCTGTGTGAATTGAAGTATGATCCCTCTAATTCTCTCTCTCTCACTCGCTCCCTCCCCTTCCGGAGGACCTGAGCCCTAGGATCATGCCTCAGGACTACCTGGCCTGAAGACTCCTGGCTGGCACAATCCACCTTGTTGTGCTGCTGCTCCAGTTTCAACTGTTGCTTGCTGTTTGGGGTTTTAGGCTGGGTTTCTTTATAGCACTTTGTGATATCTGTTGAGGTAAAAAGGGCTTTATAAATACATTTGATTAAATAATTGATTGATATTTTAGGAATATAAATGGAACTTTCAACATTCATTCCAATAGTATTCCAATAGTATTCTACTAAAGTAGGTAAAAACTGCTAAATGAGTCCAAAAATCTGAATTATTTATTTTGATCTACCTGAAATCATGAAAACGGATCTGACCTGCCTTCAACTAGCTCAATTTGTTTTTATTACTTTACACATTTATTTCTGGATTCCACCACGTAAATGTAATTTGCCTGATTACACGCGAGTGGAGAAAGAGCGTCTCATTTCAGTGCATTCTCTTCCACGTTCCCTCTCCTCAATTACCTTTGACCTTTTTCAAAAGGGGGCGAGAGAAGACAGAGGAGAGAGGACACAGGAGTTGAGCAAAACAAAATTAGATTCTCCCTGGGATTTGGGAAGCTGTTCATTGGTCTTGTCAATTCATGATATTTACCCATTGAAGAATATAACGTACAGTATGAATGCGTCCTTAGGTTAACACAACTGTCTGTCTTCGTCATAACCCCAAAATTAAGGTTTTATTACAAACAAGAATGTAAACAAACAATCTATAGCTTCACAATATGGTTAAATATGAGCTGTCAGTCCTTTCATCTGGAGAGCTATCTATGAATTTGAGAGGGGTCACATTTCCCTAGCCCCATCCCCAGCTGTATACCAAAACAACTGGGGACCCCATTTTGTTGCTTTTCGAAATGCAGACTTTAGCATTAAGACTCTCAAGTCATTCAACTATAGAGGCTCAGCTGTCATGACAGTATGTTCCTTTACTGGTGGTCATTGTGGTGAGATAATGAACTCACCAAAACCACAATGAGATTCACTCTGACTAGAGGTGCATATTGGGCATTACATTTGTAAGAGATTGTTGCAATCTCCGATAGCGGACTGTGGTTGTGGAAGTAAATGTTGCAGGTAAGTTTTATCTCAATAACACTGCTGCTCAGATTGATTCATCACTTTGTCTTCCAAGATCGTATCCAAGTATTTTTTCCTACAGTGCATATCATTATAGCAGCGTGAAGGTTGGACATTGAAGATGCTCCGCTTTGATTAGAGAGCTACTTTGACTTCCAACTTGGATGTCTGGTGCATCCCAAATTGCTCCATATTCCTTCTATAGTACACAAACCGTATGGGCCCTGGTCAAAAGTATTGGACTATATAGGGAATAGGGTCCCATTTGGAGGGTATTCTGAGAATTCTCCAACTGTTTACTAGCTGCCCTAACAGTTCATTAGAGTATAGTTCAGGCACCATCTCCAGAATGTGCTGCTGCTGTCACCTAGCCTGCAAAGGGCTCAAGGAAAGAAGCCTGATATGTACTCCACTTGAGGCCAGCCGCTTCTGCAAAGATGAAATGGCCTGCTTTGAAGTGTGCCACCTCATGCAGCCCATCTGTCATTAAGGGCCATTGTAAGGACGCAGGGATAATGGCGCCAGGCTACACTGCTTAAGTATCATACGTTATTTTAAGGGGCAATCTTCGATTGGTACATTCATTTTTGTACTTTTAAATATAGCCATTGATTTGTGAAGAATATAACTTCCCTCAGCTGTCTACCAAAACAAGTGGCGGTGCCTGATTTGTTGTGTTCTGAATCCCAGATAATTAGATGATGTTGAAGTTGAAATGGTGCTGGATTAGTGGAGGCAGCGCCTGTTTTCTTTGCGACTTGCGGTAACTCTCCATGGTTCTAAATCAATAGTTTAGTAGTCTGAAAATGGAGGAAACATTAACTTGCTTGACCATGTTGTCAGTCATGTAACTAATTGTTGCATGCAATATGTTTTGTGGACTTCACCGGATAGATGTTGCTCTCCGGTTTTGTGATGAAACAAATCTTTGGTTGAATTAATTCTGCCACTGTGTCTTATTGTCTCGGCCTTAGGCCTATATATCACGTTGTCAAGGCATAAGAACTAACAGGTTATAGAGCAAACAAAACAATTATCACAACACATAAGTTGTAATATGTATTTTTTCTCTGCCTTGGCCTCCCTAGTGATTTTACCCATGCACCACTACTGGACGAATAGGAAAAGCGTTTGGGAATGTATGCATTTTTGTCTATTCAAATGCCATGCAATTAATATATAGGAAACAGGATAAAATATTACATTTTTACACATTCCAGTATAAAAACAATGTCAGTTGCCCAGTGGGATATGTACACGCACACGCACACACACACACACCAACATCATGCATCACACTGAGGTTAAGGTAAATCCATGTCCAAAGCTATATTATTAATCTATCCATATATTATTCATTCAATTCTACTATTCCTTACAGAGTGAGTAGGGGAAAGAACAGGCAGACCAACGTCATTCTGTTTCCTTGACTCTCTAGGTTTGATGCTCTCCCTCACTCTCCCTCAGATTCATTCTGAAGCTATCAATGCAAACTTAACATGATGAGCACTTGCAACATTAAACATTTATAAGCTTCAATATTTCAGTGTGAATTTGATCATACCCCATGTTGCAGCTACTACAAAGCTTGAAAGTCTTTTTTTGGCCTGTGGACAAGAGATGTTTTGGGTGGAACCGAACGAGCACCGGTATCCCAAAAGCAAGGGCCTTTTATTCAATCAAACCCAATACGTGTCAATTTCAGGAGCTAAACAAAACTTTATTTTGCGTTGAAAGGGTGCATGCTTGAATTTATAACCATTTGCATTGGCTATTGTATTGATTAAATAACTCAATGGCGCTGATGAGAGAGATGAACGTTTGGAATTCGACCAAAATCAATCAGATTATTTATTTTCTTCAGTTTAATTTATTTTCATTTGTATCTACCACTTTATTGTCTTAGTGGCACCGATCTGACGCAATGGCTGTGTCCCAAATGGCACCCTAAATGTATTCACCCCCCATGGATTTTTGGTTTCGCATTTTGTTGCCTTACAAAGTGTGATTGACATGTTTTTGTAATTGATGTGCACTAAATACTCCATACTGTCAAAAATAAAATAAAATTCGACAAATGTGTACAAATTAATAAAAACGAAATAACTCAAATATAGTCATTGCATAAGTTTTCCCCCCCTTCAAGCTGCATACTGGACCCTATTCCAACTAAACTACTGATAGAGCTGCTTCCTGTGCTTGGCCCTCCTATGTTGAGCATAATAAACGGCTCCCTATCCACCGGATGTGTACCAAACTCACTAAAAGTGGCAGTAACAAAGCCTCTCTTGAAAAAGCCAAACCTTGACCCAGAAAATAAAAAAAACTATCGGCCTATATCGGATCTCCCATTCCTCTCAAAAATGTTAGAAAAAGCTATTGCCTGCATCTCACTGCTTTCCTGAAGACAAACAATGTATACAACATGCTTCAGTCTTGTTTTAGACCCCATCATAGCACTGAGAATGCACTCGTGAAGGTGGTAAACCACATTTTAATGGCGTCAGACCAAGGTTCTGCATCTGTCCTCGTGTTCCTAGACCTGCATTTGACACCATAGAACACCACATTCTTTTGAAGAGATTGAAAACCAAAATTGGTCTACACAGAGAAGTTCTGGCCTGGTTCAGATCTATTCTGTCGGAAAGATATCAGTTTGTCTCTGTGGAGGGTTTGTCCTCTGACAAATCAACTGTAAGTTTCGGTGTTCCTCAAGGTTCCGTTTTAGGACCACTATTGTTTCCACTTTATGTTTTACCTCTTGATGATGTCATTCGGAAACATAATGTTAACTTTCACTGCTATGCGGATGACACACAGCTGTACATTTCAATGAAACATGGTAAAACCCCAAAATTGCCCTCCCTGGAAGCCTGTGTTTCAGACATAAGGAAGTGGACAGCGGCACATTTTTAGCTTTTAAACGACAAACAAAACTGTTTCAAGGACAGCTTTTTTCCATCTAATCTGAAACTTTCTGTCCAAAAATTATGCAGAAAAATTAATCCATGCTTTTATCACTTTTAGATTAGACTACTGCAATGCTCTACTTTCCGGCTACCCGGATAAAGCACTAAATAGCTCGGCTATGAAAAGCCAACTGGCATTTACTCCTGAGGTGCTGTCCTGTTGCACCCTCTACAACCACTGTGATTATTATTATTTGACCCTGCTGGTCATCTATGAATGTTTGAACATCTTGGCCATGTACTGTTATAATCTCCACCCGGCACAGCCAGAAGAGGATTGGCCACCCCTCAGAGCCTGGTTCTTCTCTAGGTTTCTTCCTAGGTTCTGGCCTTTCTAAGGAGTTTTTCCTAGCCACCATGCTTCTACATCTGCATTGCTTGCTGTTTGGGGTTTTAGGCTGGGTTTCTGTATAGCACTTTGTGACATCGGCTGATGTAAAAAGCTTTATAAATACATTTGATTGATTTGATTGTTGACCCATCATCAGTTTTCTCCTGTCACATTCATTAAACTCTGTAATTGTTTTGAAGTCACCATTGGCATCATGGTGAAATCCCTGAGTGGTCTCCTTCCTGTCAGGCAACTGAGTTAGGAAGGACGCCTGTACCTTTGTAGTTACTGGGTGTATTGATATACCATGCAAAGTGTAATTAATAACTTCACTATGCTCAAAAGGATATTCAATGTCTTGCTTTTTTACTTTTACCCATCTACCAACAGGTGCCCTTCTTTAAGAAGCATTGGAAACTTGATTTGTCTTTGTGGTTGAATCTGTGTTTTAAATTCACTGCTCGATTGATGGACCTTACAGATAATTGTATGTGTGGGGTACAGAGAAGAGGAAGTCATAAAAAAAAATCATGATAAACACTATTATTGCACACAGAGTGAGTCCATGCAACCTATTATGTGACGTGTTAACCTCTCTTGGGTAGGGGGCAGTATTTTCAATTTTGGATGAATGAGGTGCCCAATGTAAACTGCCTGTTTCTCAGGCCCAGAAGACATGCATATGCATGGTAGTTTTGGATAGTAGTTTTGGAAAATCCATCCAGGAAGTGGGATATTTTTGATGTGGGATCTTTTCTATTGAATGCCTATACAGTATCTAAATGGTTATGACCCAGACTGCAGTTCCTATGGCTTCCACTAGATGTCAACAGTCTTTAGACATTGTTTCAGGCTTGTATTCTGAAAAATTAGGAAGAATGAGACCATCCTTTCAGTGGACTCTAGAATTAACCAGAGCTAGTTTGCGCGTGACCGATTGCGCCTCCTTCGTTGTTTTTCCTTTCTATTAAAGACGCTATTGTCCGGTTGAAATATAATTGATTATTTAGGCAATAGACAACCTGAGGATTAATTATAACCATCGTTTGACATGTTTCGACAAACTTTACCGGTACTATTAGGATGTATTCGTCTGCATGTCGTGACCGCCTTTGAGCCAGTGGATTACTGAACAAAACGCGCCAACAAAACAGAGTTTTGGGACATAAAGAGGGCCTTTTCGAACAAAATGAACATTTATTGTGTAACAGGGACACTTGTGACTGCAACCATATGAAGATCATCAAAGGTAAGTGATTAATTTTATCGCTATTTCTGACTTTTGTAATTCCTGACTTTTGTAAAATGTTTGTGTGCTTTTGTAAGCGGGCGCTGTCCTGAGATAATCGCATGGTATGCTTTCGCAGTAAAGCCTTTTTTAAATCAGACACAGCAGCTGGATTAACAAGAAGTTCATCTTTAAGCCAATGTATAACACTTGTATTTTTATGTATTTTGTATTTTGAATTTGGCGCTCTGCAATTTCACCGGATGTTGGCCAGGTGGGACAGTAGCGTCCCACCTGCCCATAAGAAGTTAAGCGCAGTTTTACTCCTGAACTTAGTTAGGCTTGCCATAACAAAGGGGTTGAGTACTTATTTACTCAAGACATCTTCATCATTTCATTTTTAATGAATTTGTAAACATTTCTAAAAACATAATTCCACTTTGACATTATGGGGAATTGTGTGTACGCCAGCGACACAAAATCTCAATTTAATAAATTTTAAATTCAAGCTGTATTTTTCCTGTATTTTACAAAAGTAGGAAAAAGTCAAGGGGTGTGAATACTTTCTCAAGGCACTGTACAACACAAGGCCAAATCTACACTGGAGATGCTTACCATGAAGACAGTTCAAGTTAATGACAGCATGCAATACGGTTTTGGAAACCTCTGAAATTACAAATAAAAAAATACACATACTGTATGCATTGCGCTTCCTGAGCTAAAGGGAAATCTGAAGAGAAAAATAAAATGTCTTGAAAATGTAAAGTTGGTTTGGATGATAATTAAGTTGCGTTCAAGTTTATCAAAACTATCGCAATCAAGGATACATTTTTTCTAGACCTATGACTTTGAAAACTGATTGTGTTTTTTGCGTTGTTTGTAATTTACTTTTTTTGTAATTTATTTTGTACATAATGTTGCTGCTTCCGTCTCTTTTGACTGAAAATAACTTCTGGACATCAGAACCGTGATTACTCACCACGAACTGGCGGCGCTCCTAGTGGCCAGGGACTTTAATGAAGGGAAACTTAAATTAAATCTGTTTTACCAAATTTCTATCAGCATGTTAAATGTGCAACCAGAGGGAAAAAAAACTCTCGACCACCTTTACTCCACACACAGAGACACATAGAAAGCTCTCCCTCGCCCTTCATTTGGCAAATCTGACCATAATTCTATCGTTCTGATTCCTGCTTACAAGCAAAAATTAAAGCAGGAAGCATCAGTGACTCAGTCAATAAAAAAGTGGTCAGATGAAGCAGATGCTAAGCTACAGGACTGTTTTGCTAGCACAGGTTGGAATATGTTCCGGGATTCTTCCTATGCCACTGAGGATTACACCACATCAGTCAATGGCTTCATCCGATGACGTCGTGCCCATAGTGAACATACGTACATACCCCAACCAGAAGCCATGGATTACAGGCAACATCCGCACTGAGTTGAAGGCTAGATCTGCAACTTTCAAGGAGCGGGACTCTAACCCGGAAGCTTATAAAAAATCCCGTTATACCCTCTGATGAACCATCAAACAGGCAAAGTATCAAAACAGGACTAAGATCGAATCGTATTAAACCAGCTCCGATGCTCGTCGGATGTGGCAGGGCTTGCAAACCATTACAGACTACAAAGGGAAGCACAGCCGAGAGCTGCCCAGTGACACGAGTCTACCAATTGAGCTAAACTACTTCTATGCTCGCTTCGAGGCAAATAACACTGAAACATGCATGAGAGCACTAGCTGTTCCGGACAACTGTGTGTTCACGCCCTCCCCAGGCGATGTGAGTAAGACATTTGAACAGGTCAACATTCAGTAGGCCGCAGGGCCAGACGGATTACCAGGACGTGTACTGCGAGCATGCACTGACCAACTGTGCCCAAGAACACTAAGGTAATCTGAATAAATTACTACCGATACGTAGCACTCGCGTCTGTAGCCATGATGTGCTTTGAAGTGCTGGTCATGGCTCACATCAACACCATTATCCAAGAAACCCTAGACCCACTCCTATTTGCATACCGCCCTAACAGATCCACAGATGATGCAATCTCTATTGCACTCCACACTGCCCTTTCCCACCTGGACAAAAGGAATACCTACCTGAGAATGCTACTCATTGACTACAGCTCAGCGTTCAACACCATATTGCCCTCATAGCTCATCAATATGCTAAGGACCCTGGGACTAAACACCTGCAACTGGATCCTGTACTTCCTGACGGGCCACCCCCAGGTGGTAAGGGTAGGTAACAACACATCTGCCATGCTAATCTTCACCCCCCCATTCTTATCGATGGGGCTGTAGTGGAGCAGGTTGAGAGCTTCAAGTTACTTCCACATCACCAACAAACTAACACTGTCCAAGCACAGTTGTGAAGAGGGCAAGATAAAACCTATTTCCCCTCAGGAGACTGAAAAGATTTGACATGGGTCCTCAGATCCTCAAAAGGTTCTACAGCTGCACCATCAAGAGCATCCTGACTGGTTGCATCACTGCCTGGTATGGCAACTGCTCGGCCTCTGACCGCAAGGCACTACAGAGGGTAGTGCTTATGGCCCAGTACATCACTGGGGCCAAGCTTCCTGCCATCCAGGACCTCTATACCAGGCGGTGTCAGAGGAAGGCCCTAAAAATGGTCAAGACTCCAGCCACCCTAGTCATAGACTGTTCTCTCTGCTAACGCACGGCAAGTGGTACCGGAGCGCCAAGTCTAGGTCCAACAGGCTTCTAAACAGTTTTTACCCCCAAGCCATAAGACTCCTGAACATCTAATGAAATGACTACCCAAACTATTTGCATTGCCCCCCACCCCTTTTATGCCGCTGCTACTCTCTGTTATTATATATGCATAGTCACTTTAATAGTCACTTTCCCTACATGTACATATTACCTCAATTACTTCGACTAACCGGTGCCCCCGCACATTGACTCTATACCGGTACCCCTTGTATATACAGTGGCAAGAAAAAGTATGTGAACCCCTTGGAATTACCTGTATTTCTGCATAAATTTGAATCTGATCTTCATCTAAGTCACAACAATAGACAAACACAGTGTGTTTAAACTAATAACACACAAATTATTGTAGTTTACTTGTCTGTATTGAATACATAATTTAAACATTCGCAGTGTAGGTTGGAAAAAATGTGAACCCCTAAGCTAATGACTTCTCCAAAAGCTAATTGGAGTCAGGAGTCAAATCAATGAGACGAGATTGGAGATTTTGGTTACAGCTGCCCTGCCTCATATAAAACACTCACAAAAGTTGTGTTTGCTATTCACAAGAAGCATTGCCTGATGTGAGCCATGCCTCGAACAAAAGAGTTCTCAGAAGTTTAAGAGTTGTTGCCTTGCATAAAGTTGGAAAGGCTTACAAAAGTATCTCCAAATGTCAGTCCACGGTAAGACAAATTGTCAATTAATAGAGACATTTCAGCACAGTTGCTACTCTCCCTAGGACTGCAAGAGCACGGCGCAGAATGCTTAATAAGGTTAAGAAGAATCCTAGATTGTCATCTAAAGACTTACAGAAATCTCTGAAAGATGCTAACATCTCTGTTGACGAGTCTTGAATACGTAAAAAACTTTGGGGCTGCTTTGCTGCCTCATGGCCTGGACAGCTTGCTATCATCGACGGAAAAATGAATTCCCAAGTTTATCAAGACATTTTGCAGGAGAATGTAAGGCTATCTGTCCGCCAATTGAAGCTCAACAGAAGTTAGGTGATGCAACAGGACAACAACCCAAAAGACAGAAGTAAATCAACAACAGAATGGCTTGAACAGAAGAAAATACCCCTTCTTGAGTGGCCCAGTCAGTCCTGCCTCAACCCGATTGAGATGCTGTGGCATGACCTCAAGAGAATGGTTCACACCAGACATCCCAAGAATATTGTGAAACTGAAACAGTTTTGTAAAGAGGGATGGCCCAAAATTCCTCCTGTTAGTTGTGCAGGTCTGATCCGCAACTACAGAAAATGTTTGGTTGAGGTTATTTGCTGCCAAGGGAGGGTCAACCAGTTATTAAATCCAAGGGTTCACATTTTTTAAACTGCATTGTTGTTTAGGGGCTTGTAAGTAAGCATTTCACTGTAAGGTCTACACCTGTTTTATTCGGCCATGTGACTAATACAATTTGATTTGATTGATTTGATCCACCAGTTGCAAGAAGTGACATCCCCAAAATCATACAAAAAATATTCAAACCAAATGGCTCCTAGCCTCTCACACTTACTTTCTGTCCCTAACACTTAAAACTAAAACTGAAACCAAATAGTATAAAAACGAAATATGAATGTTTTTATACAACTTAACCTCTTGACGCTAGGGGTCAGATTTTTATATATATATTTTTTAAATAACGTTCCCAAGGTAAACTGACTATTTCTCAGGTCCAGATCGTAGAATATGCATATAATTTACAGAGTAGTATAGAAAACACTTCAAAGTTTCCAAAACTGTAAAAATATTGTCTGTGAGTATAACAAAACTGATTCTGCAGGCGAAAACCTGAGGAAATCTAACCCGGACGTGATTTTTTATTTATTTATCTGTGTTTCCTTGCCCGTCTTTCTTCCATTTACAGGGGTATCAACCAAATTCCTTTTCCAATGGCTTCCTCAGGCTGTGACCAGGCTTTAGACATAGTTTCAGGCTTTTATTTTGAAAAATGAGCAAGATTTTCAAAACTAGTCAGGTGTCCTTTGATTAGTTCCTGCGCGCGAGAGGGGTAGCTCTCCATTTTCTTTCTCTCTTTTATTGAATAGGTTACGGAAATATTATCGATTATGTTTGTTAAAAACAACCTGAGGATTGATTATAAAAAACATTTGACATGTTTCTACGAACATTACGGATACTTTTTGGAATTTTCGCCGAATGGAACGAGGCTTTGGTTTTCTYAACATAACGCGCAACCCAAATGGTGTTTTTTTGTTATAAAAGTAATATTTATCGAACAAAAATAACATTTATTGTGTAACTGGGAGTCTCGTGAGTGCAAACATCCGAAGATTATCAAAGGTAAGCGATTAATTGTATTGCTTTTCTGACTTTTGTGACCATGCTAATTTGGTGCTAGCTGTTGTAGCATTGAAAGATACACTCACAAAAGCTTGGATTGCTTTCGCTGCTAAGCATATTTTCAAAATCTGACACGATAGGTGGTTTAACAACAAACTAAGCTGTGTTTTGGTATATTTCACTTGTGATTGCATGATTATAAATATTTTTAGTAATGGGGTTATCATTTGATTTACACAACATGTGTACCACTTTGAAGATGCAAAATAGAGGGCAGTGCACCACCCCCACCACCCAGAGGCAATACTTTGTAAAGCCACCTTTTTCAGCAATTACAGCTGCAAGTCTCTTGGGGTATGTCTCTTTAAGCTTGGCACATCTAGCCACTGGMTTTTTTTTTCCCATTCTTCAATGCAAAACTGCTCCAGCTCCTTCAAGTTGGATGGGTTCCGGTTTGACTAGGCCATTCCAAGACATTTAAATATTTCCCCTTAAAACACTCAACTGTTGCTTTAGCAGTATGCTTCGGGTCCTTGTCCTGTCGATGGCCACTGGCATGCTGGAGAAGTCCGCTCTTCAAGGATGAATCCCATTTTGAACTGTACCAGGCAGATGGCAGACGGCGTGTATGGCGTCATGTGTGCGAGTGGTTTTCTGATGTCAACGTTGTGAACAGACTTCCTCATGGTGGCGGTGGGGTTATGGTATGGGCAGGCATAAGCTACAGACAATGAACACAATTGTATTTTATCAATGGCAATTTGGACAGAGATAGAGATACCGTGACGAGATCCTGAGGCCAATTGTCGTACCATTAATCCGCCGCCATTGCCTCATCTTTCAGTAGGATCATGCAAGGTCCTTGTTGCAAGGATCTGTACACAATTCCTGAAAGCTGAACATGTCCCAGTTCTTCCATTGCCTGCATACTCACCAGACATGTCACCCATTGAGCATGTTTGGGATGCTCTAGATCGACGTGTACGACAGCATGTTCCAGTTCCTGCCAATATCCAGCAACTTTGCACATCCATTGAAGAGAAGTGGGACAACATTCTGCAGGCCACAATCAACAGCCTGATCAACTCTATGCAAAGGAGATGTGTCGCGCTGCATGAGGCAAATGGTGGTCACACCAGATATTGACTGGTTTTCTGAGTCACGCCCCTACTTATTTTTAAGCTATCTGTTACCAACAGATGCATATCTGTATTCCCAGTCATGTGAAATCCATAGATTAGGGCCTAATTAACTTATTTAAATTGACTGATTTCCTTATATGAACTGTAACTCAGTAAAAACTTTGAAATTTTCGCAAATCAAATGTTGCATTCATATTTTTGTTCATTGTATAATTTTCGCCTGACACGATAACTTTGCCTACTCTTAATTCTTGCCTTATATGCTGGCATGCATAACATTATTTAACCAATTCTGATATTTTGAATGATGTGATGGGCATTGCACTAAAATCATACACTTTTTATAATATTACTGTTATATCAACACACTAGTCAATCCCGTTCAACAACTCTAAATAGCGTTTGCATGCGCTCCAAATGTCACGCCTTGATCTGTTTCACCTGTCCTTGTGATTGTCTCCACCCCCTCCAGGTGTCGCTTATTTTCCCCTGTGTTTCCTGTCTCTCTGTGCCAGATTTTCTTGTCTGTTTAAGAGAGTAGTCAAGACTACTAGCTTGATTGAGCCTCTGCCATGTATATCTCACTAGGTCAGTATATTTCAGCCTCCATATATCCACTAGTTCAAATATATCCAATATATTCTTGATTTCCTTAAGTGCATTAGGGTGATAGTTTTGTAGTGTGATTGGAATGGGTGGCCAGTAATAAACTGGTTCTGTACATCTTTAAAACTAAGAACATTGTATTTGGTACAAATCATTCCTTAAGTTCTAGACCTCTGCTGAATCTGGTAATGAATTGTGTTGCTGTTGAACAAGTTGAGGAGACTAAATTACTTGGCATTACCTTAGATTGTAAACTGTCATGGTCAAAACATATAGATTCAATGGTTGTAAAGATGGGGAGAGGTCTGTCCGTAATAAAGAGATGTTCTGCTTTTATTGACACCACACTCCACAAAGTGAGTCCTGCAGGCTCTAGTTTCATCTAATCTTCATGATTATCCAGTCATATGGTCAACTGCTGCACAGAATGATCTAGTTAAGCTGCAGCTGGCCCAGAACAGAGCGGTACATCTTGCTCTTCATTGTAATCAGAGTGCTAAAAATGTATACTATGCATGCCAGTCTCTCTTGGCTAAGAGTTGAGAAAAGACTGACTGTGTCAATTCTTGTTTTTATAAGAAATATTAATATGTTGGAAATTCCAATTTGTTTGCATAGTCTTCTTACACACAACACTGACACACACACTTATGCCACCAGGGGACTTTTCACAGTCGCTAGGTCCAGAACAAATTCAAGGAAATGTATAAAAACAAAGCAAATCCTCTCATCCCCCATGTGACCTATTTGTTGTATGTCTGTACTGACATTTATGTGTAACTGATAGATGCACACGGACAGACACTATATGTTCATGTTTTTAAATATATTTAAATTGTACAGTCTTTTGTCTGTAATGTCTTTGTTTTTGTTATGTGTCGGACACCAGAAAGACTAGCTGTTGCCATTGGCGTTGGCTAATGGGGTACTAATAAATCAAATCAAAAATGTTAGTTTTTGTATGGTGTGTATTCATTTGTGGATGTCCATCATGCATTTCGAATGATATGTTACAAATTACGATTCATAATATATGTTAAGAATTTGCAAATCGTACAATATGCTATGAATTTGGAAAACGTATGATAGGTTCCAACTTCCAATTTGTTATAAATAACATTAGCCAAATGGCTAACGTTAGCTCTAGGAGGTAAGGTTAGAGTTACGAGTTAGGTTAAAGGTTATGGAGAGGGGAAGGGTTAGCTAACATGCTAAGCAGTTGCAAAGTAGCTAAAAAGTAGTAAGTAGTTGTAAAGTTGCTAATTAGCTAAAATTCCAAAGTTGTCCATGATGACACGCAACCTTTGGGTTGCTAGACGTTTGTACCCTTCTATTTGATGAAATCATATCAAAAGTAACATATCATACTCATTTTAGTGTCTCAGATGTACCTTTACTATGTTACTTCTAGTCCATGAGACCAGTCTGTACCAATCAAATTCTCAAAGAAACAGGTCCATAGGCCACTTAGACATCTTAAATATAGAGGAAGATTAATTACTTTGGTTTTCATCCACTGTAACATATTTGGCAAACTTCAAGCTGAGATGTTTTTACCCATGGCGCCTAGTTGTTGCTTCCCCCTTCACGTTGTCGCAGTGGAAAACTCTTGTCTGCTGAGCTCCATCAAACAACAGAGACTTGCCTTAAGATAGGATGGTCCATGGGGAGGCCTGCCTCTCCCTCCATATGTATCCGTTTATTTTAGCAGCTGAAAGATAGCTTTGGAGTCTGGGATGTCAAGTAACACTTTTCAACTGAGGTTTGCACATTCTGCCATGTTGGAGCAAAAAAAGAAGGGCAAATAACAATCTGCTGACACACTGCTTTTCAATAGAATATTTAATGTAATGTAAACACATGGTAGTGCTGTAAACCCAGGGAAGGATTGTGTCTCAAAACTTGACAAAAGAGTATACATCACTCACAAACTGTCCAGTCTCTGATATCCTATACAAGGACAGCTTCGTATTCAGCTCTCGTCAAAAGCGGACATTTAGATTGAGCTTATCTTTCCAAATCAACTATATGAGCAGAACGAAATGATTGGCTTGCATGCCTACACAAAAAAAAAATCTATAGTTTTAAATACACCATAAAGATTCCTAATGTAAATGCAAAAGTATGTGTTCTGGTAGCACAGAAGAATGCTAGCTGATTCCATTTAAATGTTGTAGCTAGCYTTCCCTCAGAATACTGTTTAGAATTCACTCAATACTTACCTTATTAAAATGCATTTATGAGTCTGTGGCAGTTGAGGTAAAAGATAAGGCTGAAAAAAGCAGATTGGAATCCTGTCAGTCAGCTCTGAATTACTTTGTAATCAGAGATGCAGAGACATGATTTTCTAAAAAATAATGCAAAGTTTCAACCCCCCTCCCTCCCTCATCCTTAATACAGTTGTGAGAGGAGGCAAGCTGAATGCATTGGCTTTAAACCTCTTCCTGTATTAGTCCGTATGGCTCCATGTTAGCAGCAGAGTAGCATACTTTCTGGACAACAAGAAGTCTGTGAAATAAAAAATGCTGCCTCCCATTTTAGGATTGGTTGGGAAAGCACAATCTATGAAAGTATGGGGTGTATTCATGAAACTAATGTGTTATACTACTGCTATATGCATATGCTATGCCAATATGCATGCAAAATACATTTACAATCTTTGTTTCTGTATTGGTTTTGTAAGCTTTAATGGTTTAATTTAAATCTGTCTGGTAAATTGTGCATCTTTCAGACAAGGATAGGTGCCATGAAGATACATCTAACCAAACTTTAAACTGTCACATCTTCATACCTAATGAAAGTATGCCAACAATAGGAGAACTGAAGTCATTACAAACATATGACGCCTGGACTAAATACACGCACACGCACACACGCACACACACTCGCTATCACTATCTCCTCTCTTTCTCTCGCTCTCTTTCTCTCTCTCGCTCTTTCTCTATACAACATACAAACACACATTTCGGAGGATTCATGTTTGCTCTGCAGGAAGAAGAGTTTGCGTATGTTTTAAATAAAAGACAAAGGGAGAAAGGTTTCAGTGATAGTGTTTTTTTTCAACGATGCAAAGCAACACAAGAGGAATAAAATAAAATACACAAGAATGGAMTTAAATACAGGGAGTACCAGTACCAGATCAATGTGCAGAGGTACGAGGTATTTGAGATACTGTATGTACAGCTGAAGTCGGAAGTATACATACACCTTAGCCAAATACATTTAAACTCAGTTTTTCACAATTCCTGATATTGAATCTGAATAAAAATGCACTGTCTTAGGTCAGTTAGGACCACCACTTTATTTTAAGAATGTGAAATGTCAGAATAATAGTAGAGAGAATGATTTAATTCAGCTTTTTATTTCTTTCATCACATTTCCAGTGGGTCAGAAGTTTACATACACTCAATTAGTAATGGGTAGCATTGCCTTTAAATTGTTTAACTTGGGTCAAACGTTTCGGGTGGACTTCCACAAGCTTCCCACAATAAGTTGCGTGAATTTTGGACCATTCCTCCTGACAGACCAGGTGTAACTGAGTCAGATCTGTAGGCCTCCTTGATTTCAGATCTGCCCACAAATGTTCAATAGGATTGAGGTCAGGGCTCCAATACCTTAACTTTGTCCTTAAAACCTTTTCTCAATAGGGGGGCGCCATTTCGACTTTGTAAAAAAACGTTCCCAAATTAAACTGCCTCGTACTCAATTCTTGCTCGTACAATATGCATATTATTATTACTATTGGATAGAAAACACTCTCTAGTTTCTAAAACCGTTTGAATTATATCTGTGAGTAAAACAGAACTCATTTTGCAGCAAACTTCCTGTCAGGAAGTGAGAAATCTGAAATCGGGCACTCTGTTCCAGGGTCAGTTTATTAATTTGCATGTAATCTATGGGTCGACATGCACTGCATACGCCTTTCCCTAGATGTCAGTAAGCAGTGAGAATTGGAATGGGGTGTCTAGGTAGATCTGAGGCCGTACAAAAGCTCTTGGAACCGGGTGTGCAGTCTTTTCAACGTTCGTCATGACGCAAGACAGACCTCAGGATTGCATTCTGAAAAGCTCTCGTTATAGGCGTTAGATATATCCGGCTCTGATTTTATTCGATATAGGTGTTAAAAACATCATAATGTAGTTATTTTAAACCGAGATATATCAGTTTATATCAGTATATTGAGATTTTCGGTATATTTGTGCTGCGTTATGGTGAGTTGGACACGTCTTCGCCACATGGCTAATGTTTGCTGCTAATTCCAAAATTGAAGACGACAATCTACAACCGAGCAACGATTATTCTGGACAAAGGACAACTTGCACAAGATTCTGATGGAAGCTCATCAAATAGTAAGAACTATTTATGATGTTAATTCGTTGTTCTGTTGAAAAATGTTAAACTATTATTCCGCCATTAATTTCGGTGCGGTCTCGCTTTAACGCACGCTGTATGTCGTAGTAACGTTAATTTTAAAAATCTAACACAGCGGTTGCATTAAGAACTAATGTATCTTTCATTTGCTGTCCAACCTGTATTTTTTAGTCAAGTTTATGATTAGTTATTGATTAGATTAGGTGCCTCTCCCAAGATTTCTCCCGACATTTTGTTTGCATTTTGGCTACCTATTCACATTGTAAAACCATGATTTGTACCGCTAAATATGCAKATTTTCGAACAAAACATATATGTATTGTGTAACATGATGTTATAGGACTGTCATCTGATGAAGTTTGTCAAGGTTAGTGAATAATTTTATATCTTTTGCTGTTTTTTTGCGATCGCTACCTTTGCGGTGAATGAATGCGGTTGTGTGGTTGGCTTTTGTGGCAAGCTAATATAATGCTATATTGTGTTTTCGCTGTAAAACACTTAAAAAATCTGAAATATTGTCTGGATTCACAAGATGTTTACCTTTCAGTTGCTGTACACCATGTATTTTTCATAAATGTTTTATGATGAGTATTTAGGTATTTCACGTTGCTCTCTGTAATTATTCCGGCTGCTTTGGTGATATTTTTTATGGTAGCTGCAATGTAAAACTATGATTTATACCTCGAATATGCACATTTTTGAACAAAACATAGATTTATTGTATAACATGTTATAAGACTGTCATCTGATGAAGTTGTTTCTTGGTTAGTGACTAATTATATCTCTATTTGGTCGGTTTTGTGAAAGCTACCTATGCGGTAAAAAAATGGTGAAAATATGCGGTTGAGTCTTTTGCTATTGTGGTTAGCTAATAGAAATACATATTGTGTTTTCGCTGTAAAACATTTTAAAAATCGGAAATGATGGCTGGATTCACAAGATGTGTATCTTTCATTTGGTGTCTTGGACTTGTGATTTCATGATATTTATATGCTAGTATTTACTTGTGGCGCTATGCTAGGCTATGCTAGTCCGGGATGGTGACCAAGTAGAAGTTAATCTAATTGGCTTTACAGCAAAAGCATACCATGTAATTGTTTGAGGACGGCTCTCCATATCAACATATTTTTCAACCAGCACAGGCTTCATAAAATCACAAATAATGTGATTAAATAATTAAATAATGACTTACTTGTTAAATCTTCCTCTGTTTGCAATCCCAAGGGTCCCAGCTACAACATGCATGGTCGTTTTGTTAGATAAAATCCGTCTTTATATTGGCGCCATCGATTTCAGTAATCCACTCGTTCAAKTTGCAAAGGAATCCAAAAAGCTACAGCTAAACTTTGTTAAAACAAGTCAAACTATGTTTCTACTTAATCATCAGGTACCCTAAAATGTAATTKAACTGTAATATTTCATACAGAAAGAAGTATGTTCGTCGCGCGCCCACAGACTGATTTCCAACTGTGACTCCCTGTACCAAAATTCTTCCTCGTTTTGGAAGAAACAAGCCTGAAACCTTGAACAAACACTGTTGACATCTAGTGGYAGCCATAGGAATTGCATAGGACCCATAGCTTTCCATTGTAAGAGCATGGGATCTCAAAATGTTTTTATTTTCGGTTGGTTTTTCTTTGGGTTTTCCTCCTACAATATCAATTGTGTTATAGTCTCATACATTATTTTAACATTTCCACAAACTGCAGAGTGTTTTCTATCCAATGGTACCAATTATATGCATATCCTGGCTTCTGGGCCTGAGTAACAGGCTGTTTATTTTGGGCATGTCAGTCAAGCGGAAATTCTGAAAAAAGGACTCTAGCCCTAACAAGTTTTAAAGAAACGGGTGGGGCGAAGGCTTAAGAGGGTGGAACAATGCTGAAAAGGTGTAGACAAAGAAGAGCTCTACAGTAGGTCTACCAAAATATTCAAGGATCATTATAAAAAAAAATGGGTTACAAGTTTATCAAATTTCAAAAGCAGAATTACTTTTCCACTTTTTTCAACTGCATTGTATGATATATAATTTTGTATCACTGAGTCTCTACTTTTATCCAATGTAAAACACATAATTTGAAATGTTGCTACAGAAGACAATTATACTTTATGAATAACAAATCAGAATAATTTATTTCTCACAACAATCACAGTTTCACTTTATGCGATCATATCATGTTGGAAACTACTGAAACTATAATTCTTTGAACAGGAACTGCTCGGAGAAGCTCAATCATTTGCATAAAGTACATTGTATTGCAATCGTAAAAACTATAAACAAAAACACACCAAGTGCAATGAACATTTCTAAACAAATCAAATCATTTTCAAAGACAAATCGTACACCGTAAGAATTCAAATTAACATGAAAAGATTATTTCAATCCTGAATCCAAAAACAATCCACAAAACTCAACCATACACAATGGAAATTAACAGTGTAACAGTCGGGGGAAACAAAGCACACAAAAAAAACACGGTAACAGGGAACAGAAGACAAAAACATATTATAAGCAACAGCAATTATTGCAATATGTGTTCTGACAAAAAGGCAGAGGACACTGGCGCCCGAGTGGCCTCGGAACAAGTCTGCCACCAATGGCTTCATGGCTCCGTCCCTCTGTCCCTTGGGGTCACAGTTCATTGTGTATGCCCCTCTGACTCAGTGCCGGCTGACAGYCCAAGGGAGTCTGAAGCTTCATGACGTACTGGCATTTGCTGGGCTCCTTCAACGTTCTCAAGGCTGTCTCTGTCCAGCATGTCAACGTGACCTAGAAAAAAGAACGAGGAGATGGCGGGAGATTGTCAGGGAGAAGAAGAGGAGAGAGCCATGTCGTTTGCCTCTTGTATGGTTACGACTGGAGGGGCACCAGATATGTGGCATTCCTGCTGTGTATTTTAAAAAGCATTACATTTGCATCTCTAAACATTTATTTTATATTTGTTTGGTTATACTGTGATGATACTGTGGTAGAATCACAACAAATAATAGATTTATGCCAAAACTTAACTGTAGTTCCTAAATATTTGTTGACCACAACACATTCACAGACACACAAATCATAGTACACTGAAGCAACTTTCATCACTGTCCTTGTATATAATATCCGAGTCTATGTGAAATTCGGAGACAGGGACACCAATGACATTTCACAGCGCCCACCCGGATATCCATCCAGAGTCCTGTACGCGATGGCTGTGATTTCCACCATTGTCATTTTAATGGGTGACTTTTTGATGCCCTCTGCTAAAAGGAGAGAGKGAAATTATATATATATTTTTTTACTTCTAGAGGGTTTCCATAGCAACCCTTCTCCTCACTACTCTCCCTCTACAGACATCCCACCCACTGATCAAAAGGCGAGGAGCACTGAATCCCCTTAGGTAGCATAACTAAACCAGACAGGCACCAATAATTTGGCAAGTGACAGGACACTACTAATGGTTTGGTTGTGATGGAGTTTATTAATATACCCAATGACACACTAAACCAGACAGGTACCAATAATTTGGCATGTTGGGTGGATTGGTGTGAGCGTGCGGGTGTAAATTGCAAATAGTCCTTCAGCAAATAAGGTGGATGCGTAACTAGGCCCGTGTAGTACAACCGGACTAGGCTTGGCTCAGTAGTGTGAAAAGGGTATTTTTTTTCTACACTAAGTGTACAGAACATTTGCAACACCTTCCTAATATTGAGTTCCACCCCCTTTTGCCCTCAGAACAGCCTCAATACGTCGGGGCATGGACTCTAGAAGGTGTGACAAGCGTTCCACAGGGATGCTGGCCCATGTTGACTCCAGTGCTTCGCACAGTTGTGTCAAGTTGGCTGGATGTCCTTTGGGTGGTGCACCATTCTTGAAAAACACAGGAAACAGTCGAGTGTAAAAAACCCTGCAGCGTTGCAGTTCTTGACACACTCAAACCGGTGCGCCTGGCACATACTACCATACCTTGTTCAAAYGCACTTCCACCTATGAATTGCACACATACACAATCCATGTCTCAACTGTCTCAAGGCTTAACAATCCTTAATTAAACTATCTCCTCCCCTTCACCTACACTGATTGAAGTGGATTTAACAAGTGACATCAATAAGGAATCATAGCTTACACCTGGATTCACCTCCTGATATAGAGGTCATGATGGCAGGGAGCTTGGCCCCAGTGATGTACTGGGTTGTCTGCACCACCCTCTGTAGCACCATGCCAATCAAGATGCTCTCAAAGGTACAGCTGTAGAACTTTTTGAGGATTTGAGGGCCCGTGCCAAACCTGAGGGGGAAGAGTCGCTGCCGCGCCTTCTTCACGACTGTGCGTTTGTGGACAATAAGTCCTTAATTATTTGGATACAGAGGAACTTGAAGCTCCACTACAGCCCCGTCGATGTGGATGGGGGCATCCTCGCCTCCCCGTTTCCTGTATTCCACGATCAGCTCCTTGGTCTTACTGACGTTGAGGGAGAGGTTGTTGTTCCGGCACCACACTGCCAAGTCATTGACCTGCTCCCTGAAGGCTGTATCACCGTTTGACGGTGATCAAGCCTACCACCATCGTGTTGTCAGCAAACTTGATTATGGTGTTGAAGTGTGGTGTATTTGGTATTTGGTATTTTATTAGGATACCCATTAGCTGTTGCAAAAGCAGCAGCTACTCTTCCTGGTGRCCACACAAAACACGAAACATAATACAGAATGACATAATACAGAACATCATTAGACAAGGACAGATCTACATACATTTTTAAAAAGGTACCCATAGCCTACATATCAATGCATACACACAAACTATCTAGGTCAAATAGGGGAGAGGCGTTGTGCCGCGAGGTGTTGCTTTATCTGTTTTTTGAAACCAGGTTTGCTGTTCATTTGAGCAATATGAGATGGAAGGAAGTTCCATAAAATAAGGGCTCTATATAATACTGTACGTTTTCTTGAATTTGTTCTGGATTTGGGGACCACCCCTGGTGGCATGTCTGGTGGGGTAAGTGTGTGTGTCAGAGATGTGTGTAAGTTGACTATGCAAACAATGAGGTATTTTCAACACATTAATGTTCCTTATAAAAAGAAGAAGTGATGCAGTCAATCTCTCAACTCTTAGCCAAGAGAGACTGGCATGCATAGTATTTATATCAGCCCTCTGATTACAATTAAGAGCAACAATTGTGTCGTCTATGGATCTTTTGAGGCGGTATGCAAATTGGAGTTGATCTAGGGTGTCTGGGATGATGGTGTTGATGTGTGCCATAATGAGCCGCTCAAAGCACTTCATGAATACAGATGTGAATGCTACAGGCATTGTGGCATGAAGCCTTAGAGTTCTTGAGAAAAGGAATGATGGTGGTCATTTTAAAACATGGGGATTACAGAGTGGGACAAGGAGAGGTTGGGCAGATCTTGGCTGGGTCTTTCTTTGTAATCAGTAATGGACTGTAGCCCCTGTCACATGCGGCAGACGTCGGAGCCTGTGCAATATGATTCTACCTTATTCCTATATTGTCCTTTTGCTCATTTGATGACTATGCTGAGGTCATAGCGGGACTTTTTGTACTTGTTCCAGTCCTCAACCGTAGCCTCAGGGTTGTCTGCGATAGCCCTGTGTGGGGTAGCCCTGTCCTTTAGTTTAGTGCCAACCTTGGTGTTAATACAGGGCTTTTGATTGGGAAAACAGTGAAGTTTCACTGTGGGGACAACGTTGTCGATGCATTTCCTAATGAAGCCGGTGATGACGGTGGTTAGTTTCTCTAAATATTCGGCGCTAGCAAAGCAGTCCTGTAGCATAATCTCTGATTCTAGTGTCCATTTCTTAACAGAGCGAGTCACGGGTACTTCCTGTTTGAGCTTCTGCTTGTAAACAGCAAGCAGGAGTACGGAGTCATGATCTGATTTGCCAAAAGACGGACGAGTGAGGGCCTTTTATGCTTGCTTGTGGGTAGAATAACAGTGGTCTAAGACTTTATGGCCCATACTGGTGAAGGAGACATGTTGATGGAATTTGGGTATCATGTGTCTGTTATGGCTAGACGTCCCGCTAGCGGCACACCGTGACACCATCCGGGGAAATTGCAGAGCGCGAAATTCAAATTACAGAAATATAAATATTTAACATTCATGAAAATACAAGTGTTATACATGAAAATAAAGCTTCACTTTTTGGAGATAGGGGGCAGCATTTTCACTTTTGGATGAATAGCGTGCCCAGAGTGAACTGCCTCCTACTCTGTCCCAGATGCTAATATATGCATATTATTATTARTATTGGATAGAAAACACTCTGAAGTTTCTAAAACTGTTTGAATGATGTCTGTGAGTATAACAGAACTCATATAGCAGGCAAAAACCTGAGAAAAAATCCAAACAGGAAGTGAGAATTCTGAGACTGGTCGATGTTAAAGTCATCGCCTATTCAATTCCCTGTAATATATGGATCTGTTTGCACTATCTACGCCTTCCACTAGATGTCAACAGTCTGTAGAACGCTGAATGAAGCCTCTAGTGTGATGTGGGGCCGGATGGGAGGTGTTTCAGTCATTGGTCTGGCAGATTGCCAGTTCTTGGTCACGCGCTTTCCTCATGATATCGCCATGCGTTCCATTACTTATAGAGACTGAAAAGAATTCTCCGGTTGGAACCTTATTGGATATAAATGATAACAACATCCTGAAGATTGATTCTCTACTAAGTTTGACCAGTTTATTCGACTTGTAATATAACTTTTTGAAGTTTTCGTCCGACGTTTGCCTGCATCTGCGCGAGCGTTTGGACACGTGTACTACACATGCTAGCAAAAGTAGCTAATTGGACATAAGTAATGGACATTATCGAACAAAACAACGATTTATTGTGGAACTAGGATTCCTGGCAGTGCATTCTGATGAACATAATCAAAGGTAAGGGGATATTTATGATGTAATTTCGTATTTCTGTTGACTCCAACATGGCGGAGAAAGGTTGTTAAATCTGAGCTCAGATTATTGCATGGTGTGCTTTTTACGTAAATGTAAAAAAAATAATCTGACACAGCGGTTGCATTAAGAACAAGTGTATCTTTAATTCTGTGTAAAACATGTATCTTTCATCAAAGTTTATGATGAGTATTTCTGTTATTTGACGTGGCTCAATTACTCCGGATATTTTGGAGGCATTTCTGAACATGGCACCAATGTAAACCGAGATTTGTGGATATAAATATGCACATTATCGAACAAAACATAAATGTATTGTGTAACATGATGTCCTATGAGTGTCATCTGATGAAGATCATCAAAGGTTAGTTATTAATTTTATCTCTATTTCTGCTTTTTGTGACTACTATCTTTTGCTGGGAAAATGGCTGTGTTTTTCTGTGGCTATGTACTGAGCTAACATAATTGTTTGGTGTGCTTTCCCCGTAAATCCTTTTTGAAATCAGACATGTTTGCTGGATTCACAACATGTGTAGCTTTAATTTGGTGTCTTTCATGTGTGATTTCATGAAAGATTGATTTTTATAGTAATATATTTGAATTTGGTGCACTACATCTTTTCTGGATTTTGGCCAAGTGGGACGCTACCGTCCCACCTATCCCAGAGAAGTTAACAAACCTCCAAACGAGCTTCAATGCCATACAACACTCCTTCCGTGGCCTCCAACTGCTCATAAACGCACTAAAACTAAATGCATGCTCTTCAACCGATCTCTGCCCGCACCCGCACGCCCGACTAGCATCACTACGCTGGACGGTTCTGACTTAGAATATGTGGACAACTACAAATGTCTGGCTAGGCTGTAATTGCTCCTTCCAGACTCATATTAAACATCTCCAATCCAACATTTTATCTACAATTGGCTTCCTATTTCGCAATAAAGCCTCCTTCACTCACGCTGCCAAACATACCCTCGTAAAACTGACTACCGACCCTCGACTTTGGCAATGTCATTTACAAAATAGCCTTCAACAGTGCCATCAGTTTTGTCACCAAAGCGACCTGTATGCTCTCGTCGGCTGGCCCTCGCTTCATATTCGCCGCCAGACCCGCTGGCTTCAGGTCATCTATAAGTCTTTGCCAGGTAAAGCTCCACCTTATCTCAGCTCACTGCTCACCATAACAATACCCACCCATAGCACGCGCTCCAGAAGTTATATCTCACTAGTCATCCCCAAAGCCAACACCTATTTTGGCCACCTTTCCTTCCAGTTCTCTGCTGCCAATGACTGGAACGAATGGCAAAAATCGCTGAAGTTGGAGACTCGTATCTCCCTCACTAACTTTAAGCACCAGCTGTCTGAGCAGCTTAGCGATCGCTGCAGCTGTACACAGCCCATCTGTAAATAGCCCATCCAACTACCTACCTCATCCCCATATTGTTTTTATTTACTTATTTTATTTTATTTATTTTGCTCTTTTGCACACCAGTATTTCTACTTGCACATCATCATCTGCACATCAGATGATCATCTGCACATCACTCCAGTGTTAATTTGCTAAATTGTAATTACTTCACTAATATTGGCCTATTTATTGTCTTACCTCCTTACACCATTCGCACACACTGTATATAGACTTTTTCTATTGTGTTATTGACTGTACYTTTGTTTATTCCATGTGTTGTTGTTTGTGTCGCACTGCTTTGCTTTATCTTGGCCAGGTCGAAGATGTAAACGAGAACTTGTTCTCAACTGGCCTACCTGGTTAAATAAAGGTAAAATAAAAGTGCCCTCTGCTAGTGCCTGGTGTTTGGTGCTGGCTGTTCTGTCTCGCTAATTACCGTTTGTCTGAGTTTGTCTGAAGATGTAAACGAGAACTTGTTCTCAACTGGCCTACCTGGTTAAATAAAGGTGAAATAAAATAAAATAAAAGTGCCCTCTGCTAATGCCTGGTGTTTGGTGCTGGCTGTTCTGTCTCGCTAATTACCGTTTTGTCTGAGTTAATTCTCTGTCTTGTTCTGCACAGGGAGGGAGAGGAGCACAATAGCATTGAACCCGTTCCCAAATGAGGCCTCGCCTGCCGTGCAATGTCTAATTACATTTCACCACAGCTTTAGAGGAGATTTGGAAGAAATTAAGAGCCATGGTGCTGTTGGATATGGTACAAACACAGTCCACCTCTGACTCGACAATGGACATAGTTTTACATAGTAAATAGGGAACTTCAAATGGTTCAGTGTGTTGGAGTATAGTGCTTGTAACACCAGGGTTGTGGGTTTGATTTCAGCATGTTTCTGAATAGGCCTACTGTGTTAAGTGTAAGACGCTTTGAAAAACATATACAAACATTGGCTATATCGACTAGTTAACTTAACTAGCTCACTTAGTTGAGAGGGACATACTAAGTACCCTAACTATATATATTCAATATTTTAAGCCTCACATTGGAATTATATGGAACTCGACAACAACATTTAGTYTGTGCCTAAACATTATCTGTGGTGTCACTTTCACAAGATAAGGAAGGGTAATGCTTGACAGATTTTGTATAGGAACATAGAGTTGTGGCAAACAAAACCAGTCAGTTACTTGTGATCAGTATTTAATCTCAGATGATTTTTCAGACATCAAACAGCAATAACTATGAATATGAAATGACAGAGCTTGCTGAAAATAATGACACATAAAATAATGAGATCTTTCCTGTCGGATGATCACTGATGGCTTAATATAAAGGTAGAGAAAATCATGAACCCTTTTCAGCGGAGTGCATTTCCACAAAGTGGATAGCAACACGCACTTGGTCCCCTTGTTTGACTCATATCTATCTAATAGCACTCTATACTTATTTCTGACCTCATAGAAAATACGCTGTCTCCCTTCCTTTGACTTTTGAAGATTCTTTAGTCTTGTAAAGATTGAGAGACATCGACGGCAAGTCCTATTTTAAGGTCCCTGAGTGCCCTAGCTCCTTTTCCTGGCTTCCATGCCAACATGGATGGCTTATTTAGGTTGTCTGAATAGGTTACTCAGAGGAGAATTGTTCACACAAGTGGAAGCTGGAGCAGTGTCCCTTTTCTTTCACCCTGTTTGATTAGATTTAAACACTCTTTTAGTGCCAGGGTCCCTCAAATGGATTGCTGT
Source organism: Salvelinus sp. IW2-2015 (assembly GCF_002910315.2). NCBI lineage: Eukaryota > Metazoa > Chordata > Actinopteri > Salmoniformes > Salmonidae > Salvelinus > Salvelinus sp. IW2-2015. The sequence goes on from NC_036876.1 coordinate 18,688,251, forward strand.
CAGGGCCAGGGTACGCAGGGGGCAGAGCGACTGACAGCGCTGGGCTCTTGCCACCAGTTGACCAATGTGATCCCTACTATGCTCGCCCCTTTCGTCCCACGTACTTCCCCTCTCATCCCCCTGTTCTGTCCATCATCAGACCACCATTCTCAAATCTTGCAGTCCTATCCGTGCCACAGGAGGCAGGAGAGGCCATGTCAATTAGGCCCCAGTTATCACTAACACATTTATTTAAAATGTATTTAACTTGGCAAGTCAGTTAAGAGCAAATTTTTATTTACAATGACGGCCTAGGAACAGTGGGTTAACTGCCTTGTTCAGGGGTAGAACGACAGATTTTTACCTTGTCACCTCGGGGATTTGATCTAGCAACCTTTGGGTTACTGGCTCAATGCTCTAACCACTAAGCTACCTGCCACCCTATAAGCTACCACAGCCCTATAGACTGCATTTACGACTCACTGGGGTTTCCGGATGGAACCGTATTGACAGACCTCTCCTGACAATAATACCTCAGTCCATTGACTGAGACATGTTTTTTAGTTTGAATATTGCAGATAGATTGTAGTTTCTATCAATGTAATTGTCTGCATCATTTCCAATCCCCATATATATAGAGATTTTATATATATTTTATTATTTTCCCCTAATACTCTCACCGCTCCCCTAATTAGAGTTAACTAATGGAGTCAATACTTAGGCTTCTACTTACAGCTTATACATACTATATACATTTTACCGGCACAACATATTTTACATTCGTTTTTTTATTAGTTTTTATTTGGATTTAAGTCCCACACTTCAGTTACCCTCAACCCCTCCTATCGACTGTATCTCTGAAAACCATCCAGTTTAGATTTTTAATTGTCACATATTTTTCAACTGTGCTGTGCTGTAATGTTTCACAAAAGTTATGTACCATAGTATTTTTTCATAGTTTCTACAGATCATAAATTAAAGATGATCGTTTTTACTAAGTGTATTATTATATTATTGATCATTTGACTACAGTAAGGCTTTTCAAGTCACCCAGCAGTGCTATTTTGCTCCAGGTAAATGTTGAAATTCTTCAGCCATTCCTGAACCTGTGACCAAAAACAAGCTACATTTGGGCAGTACCAAATCAAGTGATCCAATGTTTCTGCCTCTTCGCAGCAAAATCTGCAGAGCTGGAATGGATCACTATCCCAGCTCTGCATATACAGTGTATTTGGAAAGTTTTCAGACCACTTGACTTTTTCCACATTTTGTTACGTTACAGACTTATTCTAAAATGATTCAATTGTTTTCCCCCCTCATCAATCTACACACAATACCCAATAATGACAAAGCAAAAACAGTTTTTTAGAATTTTTGCAAATGTATTAAAAATACAAAACTGAAATTTCACATTTACGTAAGTACTTTGTTGAAGCACCTTTGGCAGCGATCACAGCCTTGAGTCTTCTTGGGTATGACACTACAAGCTTGGCACACCTGTATTTGGGGAGTTTCTCCCATTCTTCTCTGCAGATCCTCAAGTTCTGTCAGGTTGGATGGGTAGAGTCGCTGCATTTTCAGGTCTCCCTAAAGATGTTAGATCGGTTTCAAGTTTGGCTGGGCCACTCAAGGACATTCAGAGACTTGTCCCGAAGCCACTCCTGTGTTGTCTTGACTGTGTGCTTAGGGTTGTTGTCTTGTTGGAAGGTGAACCTTCACCCTAGTCATCCGCTCTGGAGCAGGTTTTCATCAAGGATCTCTCTGTACTTTGCTCCATTCATCTTTCCCTCAATCRTGACTAGTCTACGAGTCCCTGCCACTGAAAAACATCCCCACAGCAGGACGCTGCCAACACCATGCTTCACCGTAGAGATGGTGCCAGGTTTCCTCAAGACATTAGCATTCTGGCAAAAAACTTTACGGAAAAATAAACCATGCAATAATCTGAGACGGAGCTCAGAACAATAGCCAAATTAGCCGCCATGTTGGACTTAACAGAAACCAGAAAATACATGATAAATGTTTCCTTACCTTTGATGAATTCATCAGAATGCAGTCCTAGGAATCCCAGGTCCACAATAAACTCGTTAAACTCGAGTTTATAAACTCGTTAAATAAACTTTCCCGTGGTGCTCCAAGATTGCTAACGAGTTAATTGTAACAGGATTACTTTAAACATAGTAATAATTAAACATTATTACTATTACTATTACTATTACGTCATCACATTAATGATATCCAAWAATACGACACTGAGTTGGTGTGGGTTTTTATTTAAATTTGGCAAACCTAGTGGGCATCCATGTGGATGTTGTTAATAACACCTTACTAGTGGCTTTGGGAAAGTAACTCTGTTTTGAAAGCTGATAATCTTGGTACCCGACTTTTGAGGAAATGGCCCTTGAATGTTTTGTTACACCTACTTTAGAGCTTTTCTTTGTCTACACCTATTCAGCATTGTTCACACCCTCTTAAGCCTTAGCCCCACCCATCTCTTTAAGGATTGACATCTGAGGCCATGTGCTAAACAGAGTGAGTAAGGTAGTGTAGTAAACAACCAAAGATTTCAAGACCAAAAGTGGTGAATGTAGTAGCCTAAAATAAGGAACAACTCCAGCTAAAAACACACTTAATCTAATCCTTGGCTGTTATCCTAATCTGACTTTGGTGCAGGTCATGTTGTTCTTTACATTACCGTCTCTGGTAAACACACACAGTCTAAAATTAAATCGAATTGTTTTGTCACATGCACAGGATACAGAATGTGTAAACAGTACAGTGAAATGCTTAATTGCATATTTACATAGTAACAATATCAAAAATAGAAAGTGTCCATATACAGTACCAGTCAAAAGTTTAGACACATAATCATTCACGGATTTTTCATTATTTTTACGGTTTTCTACATTGTAGAATATTAGTGAAGACATCAAAACTATGAAATAACACATATGGAATCATGTAGTAAGCAAAAAAGGGTTCAACAAAAAAAAAAATATTCTACCCGTTGCCTTGATGACAGCTTTGCACACTCTTGGCATTTTCTCAACCACCTTCACCTTTAATGCTTTTCCATTGGTCTTGAAGGAGTTTCCACATATGCTGAGCACTTGTTGGCTGCTTTTCCTTCACTCTGCGTTCCAGCTCATCCCAAACTATCTCAATTGGGTTGAGGTCGGTTGATTTTGGAGGCCAGGTCATCTGATGCAGCACTCCATCACTKTCCTTCTCGGTCAAATAGCCCTTACACAGCCTGGAGGTGTGTTGTTGTCATTGTCCTGTTGAAAAACAAATGATAGTCTCACTAAGTGCAAACCAGATGGGATTGAATATCGCTGCAGAATGCTGTGGTAGCCATGCTGGTTAAGTGTGCCTTGAATTATAAATTAATCATAGACAGGGTCACCAGCAAAGCACCCCCACACCATCACACCTCCTTTTCCATGCTTCGTGGTGGGAACCACACGTGCAGAGATCATCCGTTGAGCTAACCTAGGCTAATGCGATTAGCATGAGGTTGTAAATAACAAGAACATTCCCCAGGACATATACAGTGGGGAAAACAAGTATTTGATACACTGCCGATTTTGCAGGTTTTCCTACTTACAAAGCATGTAGAGGTCTGCAATTTTTTATCATAGGTACACTTCAACTGTGAGAGACGGAATCMAAAACAAATATCCAGAAAATCACATGGTATGATTTTTAAGTAATTAATTTGCATTTTATTGCATGACATAAGTATTTGATCACCTACCAACCAGTAAGAATTCCGGCTCTCACAGACCTGTTAGTTTTTCTTTAAGAAG